>NW_021320060.1:5277-23582 GCF_001605985.2 Dendrobium catenatum | reverse complement strand
GTGGTTCATCTGCATCAATCTTTCTTTGGCTAACTCCTTGCTCATAAGCAATAAGAGAACCAAGAAGATTTTCAATATAATAAATGTTTAAATCTTTAGACTCTGTAATTGCAGTAATTTTAGCATCATAAGCAGTAGGTAAACAATGAAGAATTTTATTAACCATTTCAGCATTAGTTAATTCTCTACCAAGTGCATGCAAAGAGGTGACTATTTGAGTGAATCTTGTGTACATATTAGAAATGGATTCATTAAATTTCATGCGAAATAATTCATAATCATGCAACAAGAAATTAAGTCTAGATTGTTTAACCTCATTAGTCCCCTCATATGTTATATAAAGTCTATCCCATATGTCCTTTCCACTTTTGCAAGTGGAAACCTGCATGTAGTCTTCTGATTTTAAAGCACAAAAGAAACTATTCAAGCATTTAGCATTTAGTTATGCTAAGTCACGTTCTTCTTCAGTCCAGTCTGCAAAAGGTGTTTCAACTCTAACTCCATCAACTAATCTAGTTGGTTTTGTATATCCTTCATGGACTAAGATCCACATACGATAATCAAGTGACTGTAAGAAAGTAGACATGCGTGTTTTCCAAAAATCAAAAGGTATATTGACAAACAGTGAAAGTCTAGTAAAAGAGTAACCCTCAGGTGTGTTTCAGTTTCCAAATGTAGCCATCTACGTTAATAAAAAAGTAGTTTAAACTTATGATTTTGAAACTAAGCTCTGATACCACTTCTTGAGATTCGTTCACTATGAATTAGGTTGTTAAACCTAAACTTATGTCCCAGAGGCTATCAGTAGGGGGGGGGGGGGTGAATTGGTATTTTTAAAAAAATTCCTCTTGAGTATGTTCAACCAAAAATAAACTTTAATGAATTTTAGAAAAAGTTTTTCAACCATAATTTTTGGAACAAAAATAAAATGCGTTAAAATAAAAAGTAGTAAAAATAAAAGACACAAGATTTATAGTGGTTTAGTCTAAACCAGACCTACATCCACTCCCCGGAGGCACCATCCGAGTATTATACTAATACCAATAGTGTCTCTCCTTTTGCACCCACAGCAAAGCGGAGAAGCCTTTATAAACACTCTTTTCATCACTACCCGGTGCAGTAGAGAACCGTCGTCCTTTTACACTTATCCCTAGTGTTGGCAGAGAACCGTCCATCCTTTCACACTCTCCTAGTGTGGGAAGAGAGCCCTTCATCTTTTCACACTCTCCTAGTGTGGGTAGAGAACCCTTCGTCTTTTCACATTCCTAGTGTGGGCAGAGAACCCTTCATCCTTTCACACTCTCCTAGTATGGGCAGAGAACCCACAGCTGTTCACACTCTCCAAGTGTCGGCAGAGAATCGGATCTCCTTGACAGATCTTCTCACAAGAATTCTAGAAGGAAGAAAGAAAAGAATGAAGTAATCCAAAATCACAAGTAGAGATTCTTACCTTTGAACACCAAGCGAAGCCTTCACGCTCCAATGGTAGGAATCCTCCTTTGAATGCTCTCTCACACTCTCTCCTTGACTCTTCTTCTAATAGGCACGAAGATCAATGAGAAAAAAGATTGGGTGGTAGTAAAAATTGGACCTTATATAGGAGAGACAAGAAAAACCATCCAAAACTACAAAATTTTCAAGTTAACATGTAATGGATCATTCCGTATGATCGTGGATCATTCCGGATGATTTTACTTAAAGTGTCGGAAATGATCCTAATGAATATTGGTACGAATTGTGTTTGTACACGATTATCGTCTCGTATGAACTAGGTTCATATGGAAGATCAGTTATTCCATAGGTAGGTTCCCAAAAAGTACAGAACACCGCCAGAATGTGAAGTGTTGATTCACTTCATCCCAGGACGATCAGTACTTCGTCTGGGCAAAATTTTTACAGAGAAGAATTTGTCCTGGGACGATTTGGATTTCGTTTGGACGAAATTTTTACAGAAAAGAAATCATCCTGGGACGATTTGGATTTTGTCTGAACAAAATTTTTACAGAGCCTATTTCATCCTGGGACAAAAATAATTTCATCCTGGACTATCAGGACTTAGAAATATTTTCTCAATTCCTGATCATTCCATTGCTCTTATGAGGAAATAACTGACCTGATCGTCCTGTACAAACTAGGTTCGTCCCGTACGATCAGTACAAATTTTATAAGATATCCTTAAGTGAGTGTGTGTGTGTGTGTGTTTATTCACTCAATTACAATCACTCCCTCTCAATTCAAAGAACAATTTAGAGCTTCAATTTGCAAAGAATTGTATGCTGAATTTGATTTGAAGTCTTCATAGTTTGGAGTTTAATTTTCCTGAAATGTTAGTACACACAAGAGCAAAAATAAATCTTCCAAAACGTGTTAGGAGATAATTACACATAAAACAATAATATTTGAAATCATCAAAACTATACAAGTTGCAAGAATGTAACATATGCAAATAGCAACTCTCTTAACAACACTTAGTTTAGTGCAATACTTGGAGGGTGACTCCAAGGAGTGGACGTAGGTCAAGGTTTAACCGAACCACTATAAATCTGGTGTGTTCTTTCCTTTATTACTTCCGCATTTAATTTCCACACTTTGGTTTTCATTGTGGTGAATCTTGGTTTGTGTTTTTGATTGAATGATTTATTTTTTATATCGATTCACCTCTTTCTCTTAATTAGCCTTGGGCCGGTTCATAGGGCCTAACATCCCTAACGAACTTTCTAGTGCCATCAGAGCACTTTCATACCTCTTCAAATTTTGGAAGTAAATCGGCAATCCCGATCAGATACAATCACTTTCAGCACATCTTGTAATCTGATAATTTCTTTAACATAAATATGAGCTAAGTTATCCGTCGGATCCGTCTGTCTGATAGAAAAAAAAAAGAGTAGACTTCATCAATCGATTAACAATCTCCCAAATTGCATCATGTCCTTGCCTTGATCTGGGGAATCACATAGCAAAATGGATGGTGACCTCTTCCCACTTCCACACAGGGATAGACAATGACTGCAGAAGACCTCCCGACCACTGATGTTCTGCCTTCACTAATTGGCAGACTTAGCATTTCAAAACAAATTCAGCTATGTCCTTTTTCATTCCAGGCCACCAAAATAAGCTTTTCATATCTCCATACATCTTACCACTTCCTGGATGAATAGTATAACCTAAATAATGAGATTCATGCAGAATCTCTTTTATCGGATATCCAGACATAGTAATCCACAGCCAATTCTTACAAAAAATAATACTAGAATCAGAAATTCGTAGTTTAGGTTTCTTACCATATTTGATCTGATCAATCAACTTCAAATATTCAGCATCTGACTTATGAGCTTCATGAATCTTCTATTCAAAACAGGGTTGAATAATCATCTGAGTTATTATTCCACAAATCAGTAGGAGATAATACTTTTAACTATAATCTTTCTATATCTCATATCAGATACTCATCAAAAGTGAGTTAAATCCAGATCCTTTTGAGTGAATATACACTTCAAACTCTTATGATTCGTGAAGATCTCACACCTTAAGCCATACAAGTAATGAAGCCAAATCTTCAAAGCAAATACAACAACGGCCAATTCCAAATCATGCGTCGGGTAGTTCTTTTCATGTGGCTTCAACGATCTCGAAGCATAAGAACACAACCCAAACCTTTAAGTGAAGTGTCACTGAATACTTAAAATCCTTCCGTACCAGAGGGAAGTGCTAACACTGGAGCAGAAGTCAAATAATCCTTCAACTTCTGAAAACTAGCTTCACACTCCAGTTTTCAAATAAAAGCTATTGACTTCTAAGTCAGTCTAGTCAAAGATGCAGAAATTTGAGAAAATCCCTTCAAAAACTTTCTATAATATCCAGCCATGCCCAAGAAACTATGTATCTCAAACACTGTAGTAGGCCTTGGCCAATTAACCACTGCTTAAATTTTCTGGGGATCGACAAAAATACCTTCACCGCTTACTACATGTCCCAAAAAAGAAATGCTTTTCAGCCAGAATTCGCACTTGGAGAATTTTGCATACAACTGGTGTCTTCTCAAAGTCTCCAACACACTTCTCAAATGTCTAGCATGCTCTTCCTCAGAAGTAGAATATACCAGAATATCATCTATGAAGTAAAAAAAAAACTAATCCAGATAATCTTTGAATACTCTATTCATCAGGTCCATAAAAATAGCTAGTGCGTTGGTCACCCCAAATGGCATAACCAAAAACTTGTAGTGCCCGTACCGAGTACTGAAAACTATTTTCATCACATCAGCTTCTCTCACCTTCACCTGATAGTAACCAGATCTCAAATCAATCTTTGAGAATATAGAAGATCCAGTAAGCTGATCAAACAGATTATTAATCCTTAGTAATAGATACTTATTCTTGATTGTGACTTTATTCAATTCTCTGTAATCAACACACATAAGCATTGTACCATCCCTCTTCTTCATAAACAAAATAGGTGCTCCCCAAGGAGAAACACTTGGATGAATAAACCCTCTATCCACCAACTCCTGGAGTTGGACTTTTAACTCCGTAAGTTCTTTAGGTGCCATCCTGTATGGAACTTTAGATATCAGGGACGTATCCAAAAATACATCAATACAGAACTTAACATCTCTATCTGAAGGTAAACCAACCAACTCCTCAGGAAATACCTCCAAAAAATCTCATACTACCAGGATATCAAAAATAGAACCCACATCTATATTCATATCCCACACTAACGCCAGAAATACCATACAACCCTTCTTCCACAATCTTCTTACTTTAAATATAGAAATTAAATAGGATAAAACACCTCTTAATCCTTAGAATACACATCTTTACCATCCATAAATAATGTAACTTGCTTCTTAAGATAATCAATCTGAGCCTCATACAGACTCAGTCAATTCAGACCCAAAATAACATCATACGAAGAAATCGGCAGCAAAATCAAACATGACTTCCACTTCTTTCCAGAAATTTTAATCTCACATAAATAAAACTTCTGGGCTATCAAATTATTTGCAAACGGAAAAATAACAGAAAGTGAAACAGGTAATATAATGGAAGCCAGTTGTAAAGCATCAAAATAATGTACGGAAATAAATGAATGACTAGCTCCATAATAAAATAAAATATGACAGGGATGTTCAAAAATATCAATCATACCTGTCACCACATCTGGAGCATCTCGAGCCTCTTGCTGATTCAAACTATACCACGTGGCTGAACTGGAGCTAGAGCTACAAAACTACTAGGCTCCCTCAGATTACCACTAGGTGGTCTCCTTGCCACCGAACCTGAACCACCAGCTCTACCAGATGATCCTTCAAAAATAGTATGGGGATGAGCTATCCTTGACCTTCCTATCGGTCTAACAAAGATCTTTGATCTACACTCAGATCATCGATCAAATCCAGCTTATGGACACTCTGCAATCCGCTGTCCTTGTTGACCACATCTGAAACACTGACCAATCATCCTATAACACTGGCCAAAATGTTGTCGTCCATAATTCTAGCACACCAATGCCCCACTAACTGAACCAGAACTGGCTACACTACCACGACCAAAAATTATAGCAAATACTGACTGTGCACTCATCTTTGAATCTCCAGATACAAATTTATTCTTCTTTTAAAAAAAAAAAAAAAAACTACTGCCAGATGCATCTCCACTGAATCTCTTTCTACTAGCAGTCCACCGCTGTTGAGTAGCCATCAGATCATTCTCTATCAGTCGAGTTCTCTCCATAAGCTCAGAAAAATTAGAAATATGAAATGGTACTAGGGGTTGCCTCAGACTACCTCGTAGTCCCCTTAAAAATCTATAACATTTCTCTATAGAAGTACTAACAACTGAGGAGCATATCTTGCCAAAGTAATAAACTCTGCCTTATACTGGTATAAATGTCTTGCTCCGTTGAACCAATCTCAGAAAAGTCTCCTGCATTTATTGTCTTGCAAAAGGGGGTACAAACCAAGATCTGAATACTTCAGAAAATTCTTTCCATGTAATCAGAGAGTTCAGTTTACCTTGAAATTTCTCCTCCTGCTGGCCCATCCACAAGCGCTCTGCTTCACCATCCAACAAAAAAATTGCTAACGATACCTTTCTATCAGGAGGATATTGCATACCATCAAAAGTCTTTTCCAACCTTCTTAACTAGTCCTCAACTGCTCTAGGCTCAATAGTGCCCTCAAACCTTAGAGGTTTCAATCTCAGAAACATTTGTAGATGTCTATCTATATCTTCATATCTAACAGCAGAAACTCTATTCTGCATCTCGCTCATCATCTGAGCAACCAACATAGAAAACTGTGAAGCTGTATCTAAACCAACTACTGGAGTAGAATTATTTATAGGAGCTACCTGACTAGCACTCTGCCCATCAATCATATCTAGGTCTGGCAAATCCACAATCACACATAATTCACAACTATACACATAAAATGAAAATAATAAAAACTCAGACAGACTGAAACTATCCCACCAAACTTACAGATCAATTCCTATAGCTCTGTTTTACAATCCAAATTCCAAAACTACTTCTCTAATACCACTTTAATTTGTCACGACCCAACCCGATTGGAACAAATCCAATCGCGTTGAGTCACGACGGATTAATCCAGGATCTTGCTTTGAAATTTATTTTCAGACTTTCTACGTTGAGCTACTACAAACATCCAAATATACAAAAATTCTTCCAAAAGTTTTCTTTTCTTTCATCAAAATAATCATGTATATTACAGTACATGGCTTTAAATAGAAAGTACAGAACAGAATAGAAAAACCATGACTATACAAAAATCAAAAGTACAAAATACCTAATCTCAGATCAGATATAGAATGGCTAGTCCAAAACCTCCTTCCCTTTCCGAGAATCTGAAAATCATGAAGATAACCATAGTGAGCTAACAGCTCAGCAAGACTACACTAGACGATTAAAATCTCTAGAAACTCACATATCAAAATACTCACAAAAAATCTTTTATTCAAATAGCCATATATAATTCAGACAATCGTATAGAAACCATATAATCAGACAGAATGCAGATATTCGTACAGAACAGATAAACAAACAGACTTCAGATATTCACACAGAATATATAATCAGATGAAAAATAAATAATAGATACAGAAGAACTGAATCAAATTTGTATCAAAGAAATGTATAAATCACAAATCATATTTTTCAAATCATATATCAAATCACATATCAGATCACATATCCCTGACCCAGATAGAATCTCAAAGGATTCTGATCCCTTATGCCTCCCTTTGTGCTTACAGCACTGAAATATATCAGATATACATAATTATCAGATCAGAATTCATTTTCATTTTCCCAGACTCAGACAGAATCTCAAAGGATTCTGGGCCCTTATGCATCCCTTTCCTGACACAGACAAAATCTCAAAGGATTTTGGCCCCTTATAGCTCTTTTCTAATATCATTCAAATCACATCAAATATCAAACCATATCAAACTTAGAGAAATCAGATTCGTATCAGAAAATTGTCAAAGAGTATAACGACAGACAATAGAAATTCAACGGATAAAAAATTCATAGTTTCAAAAAATTATCAAATATCTAGAGATCGTGTAAAACATCATTTCAAGATTTTTCTTGTACTGAAACAATATTTTTCAACATCCATATAATTTTCTATTCGATAAAGCTCCACTGAATTCAAAATACCCAGTGAAAAACTTTCAGTAAATACTCAAAACGTGTAAAATCATTATCTAAAAAACATACCAAAAGTTACGCGGTAAAAGTTATATCGGTGCAAAGTTATACCCATTTTTTGCTAACGGAAATAAAATTTTAATCAAAATATTTGTCAAAAATCATAATTTTTAAAATTGAGAAAGGCATAATGTGCCTTACCTAGAGTCGATCAACTTTTCCAACTACGGCGACGGACTAAAACGGACCGAAGTAGCCCAACATCTGACTTTCTTCCTCTTTCCCTCATTTTCTCTCTCCTCTACTATCTCTCTCTTGAAAAAAATATCAAATCAAATATTTAATGAACTTAATCATCCGGATGATATTAGCAGTTCATCCCGGGACAATCTCCTCGGGTTGTTCACAAACAAGATTCTTATAAACAAAATTTGCTCTTAGTACAGGGACGATCTCCTTGGGTTGCCATCGTACAAAAGATGATCAATTTCATCCTTGGACGAAGCTCTCTATCTAAAGACTTTCAATTGTTCATCCCGGATGAACCCAACTTCATACGGATGAACCTAGAAGGAAAATCCAAAACAAGCTGAACATGAAAGAAAAAGGGTTTTCACACAGAGTACCTTCGGCTATTCACACTCTGCAATTATTGGTAGAGAACCATCATCCTTTCACACCCTCCAAGTTTAGCTAGAGAATCATCGGTTGTTCATACTCTCTAATTGTTAGAAGAGAATCATATCTTCTTTAAAGATCTTCTCACGAGCAATCTAGAAAGATAAGAGGAAGAGTGAAAAAATAAAAATTATATAGAGATCCTTACCTTTGAGTAACATTGTGAACCCTTCACACTTCACTAGCAAAAAATCTCTTTCAAACACTCTCTCACACTCTCTCCTTCAATTACCCTTGAAAAATCATGAAGCAAAGATTTTTTACATCACTTCTTAATGGACCTTTATACAAAAGAAATAAAAAACCGTCTAAAAATAGAATTTTTTTAATTTTGGGTGTACATGATCATACAGTACGATCGGATTTTATATATATTAACAGTTCAAATACTATGGCATATGAAACTATTGTGAATCGGTATGAAATCTTTTCGTATGCGATCATCTTCTGATATGGACCAAGTTCGTCTGGGATGAATAGTATGAAAATTTCAAAATTCGCCTGTACGAAATGTCAGAACAAAATGATCCAGAATAGATCCGAGACATTCGTCCTTATACAAAACTGGAATCATCCTGTACGATCCATACTTAGAAAATTTTTTTCGTGCAAGAACAGACCCAAGATGTTCGTCCTTGTATAAAATTGGGATTGTCCTTTACGAACCATACTTAAAAATTTTTATTTTTTTTCATGTGAGAACAGAGTTAAGACGTTCATCCTTGTATGAAAGCTTGCATAAATTGGGATCATCTCATATGATCCATACTTAAAATTTTTTTTATTTCTATTCATTTGAATGCTCGTTTGGGAAAATAACTAACCAGATCATTCCGTACGAAGTAATATCAAACAGTACGATCAGTTTAAAAAATATGAATTTTAAACACTCTACTAGTGTGTGTGTGTGCTTAGTTACTCGATTACAATCACACTCTCTCAAACTCAATAAAATGGAAAATATAGACTTCAATTATATTAAACTCTAAACTGATCTTGATTTAAAGTCTTCAATAATCTGGAGTATGATTTTTCTGAAATGTTAATACACATAAGAGCAAAATAATTCTTCAAAAATATATTAGTAGAAATAATAATCAAATAAAAAATATTTGGAATCATCAAAGCATATAAGTTGCAAGAATATCTAACATGCAAAACGAAGTATCAACTATCTCAATAATCTTCCCCTTTTTGATGATGACAAAATAATTTTTATTTGAATAAAATTAAAAATTCTAAACTCCTTAACTCCCTCTAAATGAATATGTATACAAATCAAAATTTTTTAAATTTTTTATAAACTTTTAAAACACTTCAAACAAAAAAAAAAAAATAAATAAAACAACTTTAACGAACACTAAAATCCAAAAATCAAATGCAAATAAATAATATTTCTCCGCCTTTTTAACAACAACAAAAAGAAGAAAGACAAAAAATAAAATAAATATAAGAAGTCATATTAGAATTTTTTATAATTGATCTTAAAAGTGATTGAAATATAATTGCAATAATAAGATTAATGTTCATTAGAAAAAAATAAATATTCATAATATTTAAATTAAAATATAGAATAAACAAGATAAATATATCAAGGTCATGAAACAATCTAGACAATTAGATAAGGAGAATTATTTCAAAAATGATGAAATGAAGATTAATTAAAGTCAATTTCCAATACAAAATATAATTGAATATTAGATTGATTTCAAATTGAAGATTAAAAGATAGAGGAAAGAATATTATCAATACACTTGTTTGGCAACTTTACGCATCTTTTCAAATATTTGTGGCACACTTTATACATCTTTTTGTAGTTGGCCTAATTTTGTGCCTCTTTTTAGTTTGTGAACTATTGAGCATTCTTTCAATTTTTTTACACTTGTACATATTTCTAATTTTTTTTTAATTGATCTTTCTAAAATCAATAATCTAAAAACTCAAACTTCTCTAAGTAAAATAAATTATATTGAAAAGAGAAATAAAAAATAATAAGACAACAAAATTATAATAATAATATTAAAATTATGTATACCTAAACTGAATATGAGATTGATAGGTTTAACTTGATCAAGTTATAAATTAACTTATATCTTTGAAAAATTAGAATTCCTAAAAAAATTAATTTTTGTATTGCTATTTATATTATAACACTTTTTAGATCAATTAAGTGAGGATTGTCATATAGACAAAATAACATTTCAAACAAAGAATAAAAACAACTAAACAGAACAAGATATTTTTTATTGATATGAATTTAAGAAGTGATACAATGAAGCATATTTAATATCAATAATTTATCTCAAATCATCAAAAAACATAACAACATCAAAGATCTAAAACAAGATAAGTACATATAAAACTAAATAAACACAAGTATTGAAACTATAAAAATCATCACATCATATATCTAAAGGCTGTCATAGACATAACACAAGAGGTATATCTATAAATCTGAGGGGCCCTGGTCTTGAATAGGTGGCTGGTTGAAGATATAAAAATAGCTATTCATCATAGCCACATTGGTGTTCACTGAGTCGAACTAACCTCGAATCCAACCCATATCCTGCTGGTATTATGCATCCTGCTGATTTAGATGAGTTTGAATTTGGTCAAAGTGTTGATCAAAATGACTCTCTTATTGGTCAAAGATTTGGACCATCTCCTGAAAGTTAGGTCCATGAGTAGGCACATGTGCAGGTGCTGGTGCTCTTGCAGGCGCTGGTGCTCCCCCTTCTCCCTTAGAATCCTCACTTGTTATATCACCTTTAAAAAGTGCTCGAAATGAGGCATCATTAAAGTATATAGGTAATTCAAGTAGAGGATCATGATGAACAAGATTGTAGTTCTTCTCAAGGATATAGGTCACTTGGTATCATAAAGTAATGTTCTTCTTCCTCTTATGTGAGACATGTCCAATTCCAGAAAGGCCATAAATATAATCAATAATAAGTTGGGCTTCATCTATAGATTGACTAGTCTTCATAACGTAAGTAACAACATATAAAAGAGGAGTAATGTTAATGCGGTCACCAGATTTAGGAATAACAGAGGTTCTAATGACATGCTGAATGACCCTTGCATTTTAGTTTAAGGAATAGAACCTAGGAAAATGACATACTTATTCAATCCCTCTAATAAATTTATTTATTTTAGTCCAGTCAAAATCAGATGTAGAAGTTAAAGTGTGGGCTCTAATTCCTTGAGTTCTTAAATTCAAAAAGGTTCTCAAATCTTTCTTAGTTATTTCTACCCTCTTCTTAAAAATAAAAGATCTAATCCTACTCTCATCCTCACTAAATGACATGTTTGCAGAAAGTAGTGAAATACATCTTTATTATAGGCATGAATCAAGGTAAGGATATAAGCAAATTGAGTGGCAGCGAAAAGAGGCATCAATTGAAAGTGAATATCCTCTTGAAGTAGGATTCTAGAGGGAGTAACCTTGGCAGAAATAAACCTAAGAAAAGAATCCTCATTAGCCTTGGATAGAAAGTTGTCATCTCCACCCATAGAACATGGTCCCTTAGTGAGTCCACCCCTCTTGCTAGAACTGCCCATTGCTAGGTTAAGAAGGAATGGAAGAGGCTATTGAAGTGAATGAAAATGAATTCTAAAGCCCTCTTATTTAAAGAAAAATGATCTTTCGCACAAACGAAAAAGGATTTGTACAATACGATTGATGGTTCATACATGAAAAAATAAATTTCATGTGTACAAATGAATACGTTCAAAATGAAATGACTTTCGTAATCACGCAAGTTACGAGGCATCTTTTCAAACATGCTTTTTGACTAGAAAATTATACAGATGAATAGGTGTTTGTTTGGGATGATCAGTTATTTAAGATTGTTTTAATGACGATTAGAGTCATCCCCAACACCAAATGACACGTGGTTCATATGTATGAACTATAGGTTTATACGTACGATCAGTTATAATAACTAATTCTACCCGTATAATTGTATACATGTGTACATACAAAGTAATACAAATCATCTAAGATAATATAAATATCGTACAATATGATATGTATTAGAAAATTAAAACTTTATGCAATCAATTCAAAATAATGATCAACATGCTACAGAATTCGTGCAGGATGAAAATAATTTTTAACAATATGAATTAAACACCTAAAAAAATTCACATGATCAATAAAAAATATAAAATTTGATGTAAAAATAATATGTCCAAAACACATAAAAAAAAATAGAAAATAAAAAATAAAACAAAAAAATAAAAACACACAAAGATACATATCAAGTTTGCAGAAAATTTTAATTAAGCATTAAGATCAATCACACCAAGCCTTATTCTTAATGTGCTAAAAGTATCAAAGGCTGGTAGTTTTATAAAAATATCTGCAAGTTGATTTTAAGTTGAAATATGATTCAGTTCAATTTCTCCTTTGGATATATGATCCCTTATGAAATGATGCCTTATGTCTATATGTTTGGTTCTAGAATGTTGAATAGGATTTTTTGAAATGCAAATGGCACTAGTGTTATCACAATAAATTAGAATTATGCCTATTATAAATCCTAAGTCAATCAACTATTATTGCAACCAAGGAACTTATGCTACACAACTTCCTAAGGCAATGTATTCAACTTTAGCAATATATAGGGCTACAGAATTCTAATTTTGACTGGACCAAGAAACTAAAGAATTTCCTATAAATTAACAAGTTTCAGAAGTACTCTTTCTATCAACCCTACAACCTGCAAAGTCCAAATATGAATATCTAATTATTTCAAATGAAGAGCTAAACATAGGATATCAAATCTCTAAGTTCAAAGTTCCCAAGAGATATCTCAAAATTCTTTTACTGCTGTCAAATGTGTTTTTTTTTTTATCTAATTGAAATATAGCACACAAATAAATATTGAACATAATATTGGGTATGCTAGCAGTCAAGTAAAGTAAAGATCTAATTATTCCCCTAAATTTCTTTTAATCAACAGATTTTCCCTTTGAATACTTATCCAACTGAACTGAGGAATTCATAAGTGTACTAATAGGTTTAGCATTATCCATTTCATAATTTTTCAGGATGTCCTTATCATACTTCATCTGACTAAGAAATATTCATTCCTTAATTTAGTTAATGCTAAAACCTAAAAAGTGATGTGAATATATTTTTAGAGAATATAATTTTGATGATAACAAACATTTTTATTTCTTTACGACTGCCTTGCCTACTAATATTTCAGGTCCACAAGATCAAATTATAATTTGAACTAGCTTAAGATTGGGTAGACTAGGTCTGAGTCAGTTTGTAATCTTTTTCTTTTCTTGAGTTAATTATAAATAAAGTGGTTCATGATGCTATGTAACCTTGCACACACACACTTAGGAGAAAATTTCTAACTATTTTTAGAGTTTTTTATTTTTGGTCACATCATTAGAATCCATAAATTGGCCTAGATGATCAGTTAAAAATAGAAACCCTAATTAGGGCATCCTGGTTAAGGCAGCCGTCATTAAGCGCATCATCCTGGATAATATTTATATTAGTCAGGACAATAGGCTCAAATCAAAAAGAATCAACCGTTAGATCTATTTAGGTATTTTTAGACATCATCTAGGATATTTTCTTGGATGATGCAGTACAATAATGCCTAAATTAATCTAATAATTAAGGAAAATAGTTAAGTTTTGATTGCTTAATCATATCGTCCAGAATGATTTTAGGATCGGTTGGGACGTTCAATTTGAAAACTTAGTTATTCCTGGATGATCAAACATCAGCCAGCTTTTATTTAGGGTGATGCTTTGGATGATATGCACTGAATTAAACTAATCATCTGGGATGATTGTAAGATCGGCCTACACAATCAGGTTATTTTCCCATCATTCAGACATTCATTGAGGGCGATGTTCTGGATAATATTCAATGATTTGTACTAATAGTACAAGATGATATGATATCCTATCATCCTGGATGATATGAATAAAATCCTTCTAATCGTCCCAAATAGTCTTGGCTGATTGAACTTAATTTGTATTGATCATTTAGGATGATATTTATATCATCCTAGATGATAATGTCAGTTTGTTATGATTGAGAGCTATTCTGAAGCTTTTCTATTTAAGATCTCTTATTCTACCCAAGACATCATCTTTTGCTACTATCTTAACCTAAGAAAGCATAGAGGAGAGGGAGAGAGAGGGAGAAAGAGAGAGAATCTTATGAGGGAGAGTTTGTGAGGGGTTTTACAAAGGTTTCTCCAAGAAAGAATCTAAGTCATCTTCTCTAATCATCATCCTTAGTCCTTGGAGGTTCGAGAGAGATCTACTTCAGTAATTGATTAAGGTTCTTTGCTTTCTTTAGGAGGAAGCAAAAGGAGTCGGGTTCTCTACCTAACCGTTGTTGGTGGAAAGAAGGTTAGGAGGTTTGTAAAGGCTTCTCCGCCTTATTGTGGGAGCAAAATGAGAGTCATTAAGTTTAGTGCAACACTCATAGGGCACCTACGGGGAGTGGATGTAGGTCGAGTTGACCGAACCACTATAAATTTATGTGTTCTTTATTACTACTTTTTCATATTTAATTTCTGCACTTTAATTTTCTTTATGGTGAACTTTGGGTTGAATTTATGTTTTGATTGAGAAAGATTTTTTAAATACTAATTTACCCCCCTCTTAGTTAACCTTGGGCTAGTTCCTAAGGGCTTAACTTTTCTAATGAACTTTCAAGTGATATCAGAGCGGGTTTCATAACATTGAGTTTTTGAAAACTTTTGAATTTTGATCTATGGCTAACTCCGATAATCATAATACTGCAGAAGGGTATTCTATTACCCGACCACCTTTGTTTGACAATATTCTTTTTGATTTTTGGAAAACTTGCATGTCTATATTTTTACAATCGATTGACTATAGCATATGGATGCTTGATAAAGATGGTTATATACTTCTGACTAGTAAAATTAATTGCATTACTATTCCACTTCCTTTCACTAAATAGACTCTTGATGGTAGGGATTTAGTACAACTTAATGTGAAATATTTAAACTATTTTTTTGTGCTTTAAATTTTGAAGATTACCTGCGTGTTTCAATTTGTGCTATTGATAAAGAAATTTGGGATAAATTGTGTATCACTTATGAAGGAATCAAAGAAGTCAAGCAATCAAGGATTAATATTTTATTGCATGACTATGAACTTTTTTATTTGAAACTTAATGAATCAATTTCTGACATGTATACTAGATTTAATCAAATTGTCACCTCATTGTATGCTTTAAGAAAAGAATTCAAAAATTATAAAAAAGTTAATAAAATTTTAGATGATTGTCTTCTTCCTTTGATGCTAAAATTACCACAATTTTTGAATATAAAAATTTGAATACCTATTCTATTGATAACTTACTTGGATCACCAATTGCTTATGAGCAAGGGGTGAATCAAAGAAACCTTGATGCAGGTGAGAAAAAGAAGGAGAAAATAATTATGCTCAAGGCTAACGACATGTATACTAACTCTTTCGGGTCTGAAAGCGATGATGTTGCCTTAATCATAAGGCAATTCAAAAGCTTTCTAAGGAAGAAGCATAAGAACCATCAGAAGTGGAATAAAGGTAAAGGTATAAAAAATTTTAAGAATTCTAATAATATGATCTATTTTGAATGTAGGAAACCGGGATCCGTTAAAGATGCTTATCCTACACTTAAAGCTCACTCAAGAAAGGAGAAACCCAAGTTCAAAAAGGATAAGAAGAGGTTCTAAAAGGCTTTCTGGGCGGATTCTACTTCAGATTCCTCTGAGATTGAATCTGAAGAGGAGACAACAAACTTGTGCTTGATGGCTGACGATCATCTTGGTCAAAGTGACCAAGAAGAGGTATGTGAACTAACCTACAAGCAACTACTTAAAGTTTCTGAATAAATTTATGTATTATATAGGAAACTTAAGAAATCATATTCTAGTTTGAAATTAGAGTTTTTAAATTAGCAAAAAGAGTATGAAATTTTACTTAAAGACCACTCTACAATCGATAACAATCATATGACACTACTTGATGAGTTTGATGCTTTAAACAAAAAATATATTAAATTATCTGATGCACATGATTCTTTAAAGTCATCTCATACTGAATTAGAAAAAGAGTTTAAGAAATTAGAAAATCTTAAAGCTTTTGAAAATAATAAACCAATATTGCATGCATCACATAACTTTAAATGGAAGCATCATCACATGAGTAGATTAGTAAAACCTTTTTCTAGGGTTAGATGTTTTTCATGTGGCATGTTAGGACACATCTCAAAGACTTGCACTATTCACTGTAGTACACATTAGATGTGGAGACCCAAATTGCATGATTCATAGCATAACATACATGCATTGTATTCTTCTTTTCATAAGAAGGGACCCAAACATGTTTGGGTTCCTAAATCTGACATTTGATGATTTTATAGGATTGCTATCATAAAAGGTTTCATGAGAGCATATGGTACCTAGATAACGGATACTCATGATACATGACTGGAGATGCTAACCAATTTATTTTACTGGAGGCCAGGGATGGAGGCAAGGTTACTCTTGGAGACAACATGACCAGATAAGTGGTGAGCACAGGTATAATCAAAAACTCCAAGAACCTTTTGATTGAAAATGTTTTTCTTATAGATGGACTGAAATACAATTTCTCAGCATCAGTCAGCTTTGTAATAAGGGCTTCATCATAAAATTCTTGGCAAATACTTATATTATAAGCTTAAATAATAATACTATTTTGCAGGGAAAGTATATCAATAATATTTATATGCTTGACTTAAATAATATTGATTGTGCTATTTCATTTTGCTTAAACATTGCTGCTGATAATTCATGGTTGTGGAATAGAAGATTATGTCATGTCAGTATGAAAACCTTAGGAGAGTGACCCAGAAAGATCTAGTTAGAGGTTTCCCCAAGCTTAAATTATCCAAATGCCACCTTTGTGATGCCTGCCAACTAGGGAAGCAAGTCTAATCCTCTTTTCACTTCATTAAGGACATTAGCACCTCTAAACCTTTAGAAGTACTTCACATGGATTTATTTGGACCCATTAACATTGCTAGCTTAGGGGGGAAAGTTTATGGTTTTGTGATTGTCCATGACTACTAGAACTTTACTTAGATTAGATTTCTGCCATATAGGAATGAGCCTTTTGATGAATTTAGATCCTTCTTCACTTAGATTTAGAAAAAGCTAGGTTGTGAGATTTTGACCATTCATAGTGACCATGAGGGAGAGTTTGAAATGAGAAATTTTGAGACTTCTATGAGGATAAGGGGATTAGTCACAACTTCTCATCTCCTAGGACCACTCAATAGAATGGGGTAGCTGAAAGAAAGAACTGGATCTTAGTTGAAGCCATTAGAGCCATGCTTGCTGAGTATTCACTTCCAAAGTACTTTTGGGCTAAAGCGGTAAATACTACTTGTTATGTGTTGAATAGGGTGAATGTTAGAGCCAAACTTGAAAAGACACCCTATGAGATCCTTAAGGGTAGGACACCCAACCTTTCCCACCTCCATGTCTTTGGTTATAAGGTTTTTATTCTTAATAATGGGAAGTTACACTTAGGAAAATTTGACCCAAAATCTGATGGAGTGTTCTTAGAATATTCAAGTGTGTGGAAATCCTTTAGGGTGTTTAATAAGAGGACATTAGTGGTGGAGGAGACTACACATGTAGTGTTTAATGAATATGATCCTAAGAAGTCTAGAGTTGATGATGAAGATGAAGTTTGAGAGATTACCATAGGTGTTGAAAATTTGGAGAAGAGGCTAGAGCCCCAAAATACCAAAGGAGTAGGTGAGATTACCCAAGGAGTAGAAAATGCAAATCTTGAGGAAAGGGTTAAACCTACCCACACATTACCTAGGGATTAGAGATTTTCTTAAAGTCATCCTAAAGAACTGATCATAGTGTTGCAAACCTATTTTCATGTCTTATATTTTGATG
>NW_021320060.1:0-5177 GCF_001605985.2 Dendrobium catenatum | reverse complement strand
AGTCGATTCTAGGGAAATTGACCTCGAATAATGAGGTTAACAAGACCAAATACAAATCTTCTAAAATTGTCAGGAGATAACTACACATTTGAACAATAATATTTTGAATCATCAAAACTATACAAGTTGCAAAAATGTAAAACATGCAAATAGCAACTATCTTAACAGAGGAATCTTAAAGAGAGAGCTTGAAAGTGAGAGAGAAAAGGGTGGAGTTTAAGAGAGGGAGAAAATCCTTAGAGGGGGTTTCACATGGTTACTCCGGCAAGTTTGCACCTTAATACCATCGGATTCAAGGCTTATCTTGAGGGAAGTTTTGGAAAGAAGATGATCTCTTTGGTGTTAGAGGGCTCGACTACTTCTCTGCACTGAGGAAGGTGGAAGAGATTTTCTAAGGTCTTCTCCGCCTTATTGTGAGAGCTAAAGGAGAGACACTGTGGTTAGTGAAAAAACTCATACGGTGCCTCCGAGGAGTGGATGTAGGTCAAGGTTTGACCGAACCAGTATAAATCTTGTGTGTTTTTTTTTTATTGCTTTTGCATTTAATTTCCGCACTTTGATTTCTATGGTGAATCTTGGTTTTAGATGTTTTTAGTTAAAGAAAATTTTAATATCCAATTCACCCCCCTCTTGGTTAACCTTAGGACTAGTTCATAAGGGCTTAACATCCCTAACAAACTTTCTAGTACCATCAGAACACTTTCACTTAGTTATTCCTAGACGATCAACATAGGATACCTTTTATTCAGGAAGATGGTCTGGATGATCTTCATAAATTTTAACTAATCATCCGGGATGATCGTGAGATTGGCTTGGACAATCAAGCTATTTTTTTGTCATCCAGACATCCTTTTAGTGCAATTGTCTGGATGATATTTAATGACTTGTACTAATCATACATGATGATATATTATCATCCTATATAATATGAACAAAATCCTTCTGATCATCCTAAGCCGTCTGGGCTAATTGAGAGAAAGTTATGATGATTGTCTAGGAAGATATTAATATCATTCTGGACGATAAAGTCTATTTGTAAAAATTAAGATCTATTCCCAAACTCTTCTATTTAAGAGCCTTTATTCTACCCGTAAAATCATCTTTTATTGCTGTCTTGACCTGAGAAATCTAGAGGAGAGGGAGAGAAAGGGAGAGTAAAAGAGGATCTTGTGAGGAGGATTTTGTGAGGGGTTTCACAAAGGTTGCTCCAAGCAAGGATCCAAATCATCTTCTTTGATCGTCGTCCCTTATTCTTGGAGGTTTGAGAGAGGTCTACTTCAACAATCAATCAAGGTTCTCTGCCCACCGCAACAAAAGATGTTGGGTTCTCTACCTCATCGGTGTCGGTGGAAAGGATGTTTTATATAGACTTCTCCGCCTTGCTGTAGGAGCAAAAGGAGAGTCACTGAGTTTAGTGAAATACTCGGATGGTGCCTCCGGAAGTGGACGTAGGTCGAGCTGACTAAACCACTATAAATTTTTGTGTTTCTTTTCTACTGATTTTTTTGCATTTAACCTCCGCACGTTAAATTTCATTGTGGTGAATTTTTGTTTGGCTGAGATTTTATTTTTTATTGAAATTTTTTTTTAAATACCAATTCACCCCCCCCCCCCCCCCCCCCCCCCCCCCCCCCCTCCCCTCTCGGTTAGTTTGGGCTAGTTTATAAGGGCTTAACATCCCTAATGAACTTTCATAATTGACTCAAGAAAAGGAAAAGATTACAAACTAACTCAGTCCTAGTCTACCCAATCTTAAGTTGGTTCAAATTATAATTTTATCATGTAGACCTTAAATGTTAGTATGTAAGGAAGTTATAGAGAAACAGAAGTGTTTGCTATCATCAAAATTATATTCGCTGAAAACAGATTCGCCACAATCTCCACATTTTTTTATAATGGCAAACAAATAATCAAAAATAAAAACAACTTCAAATAATATTCAAAAAAAAAAAATGATAACAACTTCAAACACTACTCCCCCTTTTGACATCACAAAAAAAGGAAGAAAAAAACTAGAAAAAAAGTAGAAAATGAAGAACAAAAGCAAAGTTTTTTTTTTAATCAAAGCATGAATATGACATAGTCTGCATATGATTAATTTTAAAGACTTGTAAGACCAACGAGTTAACATCATCAAAATCTAAAAATGGGAGAATATCCGATCCTATTAACTCTAGCTCAGACTTCTTTTAGGAAAAAATCATCTTTTGACATCAAAAGACCTAGCTCAGAAAAACCAATTGGATAAGAAAAAGAGATCAATTCAAGACATGTTTTTAAAAAAATATCTTATATAATAATTTATCAAAGTAATTTATCACAATCGTGAAATTCAAAATCAAGCTTTTGAAAGTTCGTTAGGGATGTTAATCTCTATAGAACAGGCCCAAGTTAACAATGAGGGGGGGGGGGCGAATTGGTATTTTAAAATTTCCTTTTCACAAAGAACTAAAAATACATAAACCAAAATCACACCACAAGAAAAATAAATGCGAAAATTAAAGTGCGGAAGCAAGAAACAAGAACACAGAACATTATATAGTGGTTCGATGCAATCGACACATACGTCCCTCCTCGGGGGCGCCCTCCCGGTATTGCACTACACTTCGGTGACTCTCCTTTAGTCCCCACAATCTAGGCGGAGAAGCCTTTATCAAGAACCTCCTTTTTGCACCCGACACATGGTAAGAGAACCTATCTCGAGCTTTTGCTTGTTCCTCCTGAAGCTGGGCGGATTAAAGCACAATCAGATGCTAATCCCTACCTCTACCGACCCTTTCCATCGAATGGAAAACTCTAGACAAAGAAGAGTAGAGCGATTCCTATGAAGTAACCTTGTGAAATCCCTCACAGCTCCCCTCACAAGCATCCTGCTCTCTCTCCCTCTACTCATCTTATCCCTCCCTCAAGTGGTCTTCTCAAGTCAAGGACAGCAGCAAAATATTAATCAACATTGTTGAACAATAGCTCTTTAAATATGAAGAGCTTCAAAGGAGCTCTATTATTGCAAAGTTGCGATGAATATTGCGACAGGCCCTGATATGGGACAATTCGTCCTGGCCGATCAAGCATAAATCATAGAAGATCGGCAGAGGATAAACCCTGAGCAATTGGACGATTTAAAATTGGCTCTGATCGTCCAAGGCTGATCTCAATCGTCGCCTCCGACTCGATCGTTCAAATCAAAGGAAAATCGTCCAGAGTAATCACACTCGATTTTGAGTCCTGGCCGACTATTATCGTCCAGGAAAGTAATAAGGTTTTTGACATAGTTCCTGCACGATCCTGCCATCGCCAGTAGACGATATGATCGTATCCAATCATCGCTTAATTACTTCCTTGATTCCTGATCAATTAGGCATAGATTTGATGAATATCGTCCAAGGCCGATCAATAGATCGCCTGGCCATCTATTAAAAAATACATAATACTTAATTATCTATTGGCGTAATTTCTTTCTATTTGAGCTTATCATCCTAGCTGATGAACACTTATTCATCCAGGACGATCTGTTAATGACAGCTTGCTTCTTATATTAAGCAATCCTTGTTTAGGTTTTCTGTCTAAAAAAAAATATGTCAGATCGTTCCAGGACGATGTAAATATCATTCCTGGCCGATATGAGTAACAAGAAATTTAATCTCATGCAAGTGTGTATATGTGTAGAGGTTAACCTTAGCATCAGTCTTTAACATTACAATACACTCAAGAGAGAAATACAGTACAGATGACTCACCCTCAACCTATCGCAATCTTGAAACTAGCTCGTGTTCGTCGATCTTCATTTCCTAAAAAGTTAGAAATATAGGCAGTCCAGAGAATCAAATAGTGTTTGTCATTCATCAAAAAACATACAGTCCAATAAAAATAGACTTTCGCACTAGATATCCACCTTTTTTTGATGATGGCAAAATACTAACGAGGATAAGTTAGCGCAGGTAAAATGTTGAGGATTAAGATAAGTTGTATAAACATACAACAATACTTCTCCCTTTTACACTATAAAAGGAGGAGGAAAAAGAAAAAAGAAAAAATATAGGCAAACTAATTTTTTTTTTTAACACCCCAAGGCAGTGACAAGAAAGATGTAGTTTCCATGTGATGATTTAAAAACTTGTGGTTAATGATTAACAATCTCAACAATCTCACAATATAAGTATACATATGCCGGTCATGGTTACCATCTTATAGCGACGTTTCTTTAGGTAGAAGTCTTTTGAATCATGACCTAAACTCAATATGAATAATTGGAATAATGAGAAAAAGAATCATGCCATCACATTAAGAAAAAAAATCTTTATATAAATAATGAACTCAAAGTAAATCTGTCACGATCGCAAAACAATCAAAATCAAGCCTTTGAGAACAAAAAGCTTCCTAAGTTCTAAAAGATTTAAAAAGAGAAATAACTTGCTTTTGAGTGGCTCATTTTTATGCTCTTGTCAATTGAGTGACGTTTTGCGCTCCTTTTATAATTTTTAATTTTTAGCGTCTTTTGCGGCTTTTTTGTTGGCATCATTGACCAATTTTTTTTTACAAGCTACATTTTCTTTTATAACCTACTTAAAAAATTCTTAGTTGTGAGTACTACCTCTTTCCTAAATTAGAGAATAGGAAGCATCTTCCCTTATAATAAGGAAGAATTCCAAAAACAAGAATCAATAATCAAAGACAAGAGTAACGAGGGCGTCTTGAATGTGAATAAAAGACTTTTAACATTATAAATACAAGAATAGATTTGCTTAAGCAAGCTTAAAGAATAATATCTTAATTCATACACAATCTTGTAACTTTGAACTAGATTTCTTTATTAGAAAGAGAAAAACTATGCCTTCAAATTTCAGTTAGAGAAAGAGACTAAAATCATCAAAATATTTTTATCCATCTAAGAGATTTAAGGATGAAAAAACATTGACTGCACAATTTTACAAAAACAAGCGGGAGCATGATGTTTTGAAAAACTAGTAGAGAAAAAAAAAATGTCAAAACACAGTCCAAAAACTAATGAGAAAATAAAAAAAAAGCAAAAGCAAAAGAAAGTAGACTAAAAGAAGTTTCTTGCATTTATAGTCAAATCACACCCATCTGGTCTTAAGACTGAAAGTGCCGAAGGCCAAGTGGTTTAGCTAAATGATGTCTGCCAATTTTTTCAGTGTCAATGTTGTAACTCCAATTCG
>NW_021320059.1:7246-12037 GCF_001605985.2 Dendrobium catenatum | reverse complement strand
ATAAGCTCTCAACCAACAAGTCAAGGTGAGCTGTGTACTACAAAACATTTTGATTGCAAAACAACTAGAGATTCGTCCTTTGACATGGCCAGGTTTTGTGACCGCCAATGCAGGGTTACAGGGCACGGTAGTCGGTGGGTAGCAGCATATTTTATGTTTTATTAGGGCATTTTTAACCGAATGTCATTCTGGGCGTTTGCAATTCGTGCAAGCGTCCAATAAAGCGGCATTCAAAAAGTTATTTTATATTTTGAACAGTGCAACGCTAATATTAGTGGGATAATATTAGTGGGATAAACGTTTGTTGTTGTTGTTGAACAATACGACATTAACCGAATGTCATTTGGGCATTTGCAGTTCGTGCAAGCGCCCAATCAAGCGACATTCAAAAAGGCATTTTCGCATTTTGAATATTGCAACACTAATATTAGTGGGATAAAGACTTGGTGTTGTTGAACCGTGCGACATTAACCAAATGTCATTCAGGCATTTGCAGTTAAGGCAAGCGTCCAATCAAACGACATTTATAAAGGTATTTTTGCGTTTTTTTAATGTGAAGGTAATATTAGTGGGATAAAAGTTTGTTGTTGTTGTTGTTGAGCAGTGCAACACTAATATTGATTTCGCACTATTCATGACTGTATTTTCTTAGAAAAAAAGAATAGATAAAGAATATATACATAATATTCTTTTTTGATGTCAGAAATAGAATTCGATTGGAAATGAATTACTGTTTGAAATGTCCTCATGTACTCTTCAATCATAATATTATTAATCCAAGGTATCAATATAATATCTTTTTTCTTCAGTTGATCACAGCAAAACTTCAGCTGAAAGGCGTTTAATCGGTTCCAAAACATAATATTATGCATGAAATAATAGAAAAAAAACGAACTTAATTAGCACATTGCTTATCTGACCAATAGATCCAAGATTAATATGTTTAATTAACAGGTTAAACAAATTCCTGTTCTTAGCTAGCTTAGAAATAATTTACTTAAAGAATCCAAGCAGCTATATACAAAATAACGCCGAACTGATCCCAAAAAAAATTCAGATCCTGTGAACAATTATGAGCTCTTAATGCTAGTAAGTTACTTACCAAATTAATTACTGTAACTTATGTAAAAACTTTCTATAACCTTCAAGACAAATTAAATCTATTTAAGTTTTATATGCAACTCCCAAACTCTTAATCTCTCCTTTGGACTATATAATAAGCTCCCACCTCCTCACTCATCCCATCAAAATACCCAACGTACAGCAACAACAATGGCGAAATCAGGAGCTATTGCTTACGCCATCCTCTTCCTCGTAATCGTGGGCACAACCATTCCGACAGCCTCATCATTCCAACTCCTCCCTGACATCTTCAAGTGCTGGAAAGCCATCGTTGAGGTCGAACACTGTGTGGTGAAGCTTATTCCTAGCTTCCTTAACTTACATATAAGGCTCACCCAAGAATGTTGCAAGGCTTTCGTGCACATTGAAGATAGTTGTCTTCCTGCTGTGTTCACCGCTCCTGTGTTTGGCCCCGGGTTGTCCAACTTCACCTCCAGCGTTTGTGGCGTATTTGCCGATCCGCCAGCTTCGGCTTAAGTGATTTTCTAGCTTTGTTTTCAATAAGGCTCTTGCTCTTTCATGAAAATGGATATAATTATTTGTATGAATGATGGTGGTTTTAACCTTTTGGTTTTGTTAAAGATCGATTTAAGTTTCTTGATCATGTATGTTTAATGTTATTCCGATGCTAATAAAAAAATTGCAATAAGCCTTTTTCTCGTATTTTGAAATCACAAGCTGCAGGTTATTGCCTTGAATATTTCAAATGAACTCTTTATTCTTATAATAGCACTTTATTTTGTATGACACTTAGTTTTTATCGTTCTAATGGTATATTGCTTTGATACCAATTATGATAGCCCAAATTCTTAACTAAGAGCCCACCAATTTTACCGTGTTGGTGTTCCTAGGAGGTTATCCATCCCATAATTTCTCAGGTATGAGCACGCTTAACTGCGCGCGGAGTTTCTTAATGAGATTCCAACAATTACACCAAAAGGTGTGTAGATGTTTAAGAGTTTAATTTCTTTTACTTAAGGGGTTTCACAACAATACAATCAAATTCCACACAATCTAATATTAGCGTGGCTAAAGTTTTTAATAATGTGATTATAAAATTGTTAGGGGTAAAACACTTTTCTTAAAAGCTATCATATGAATGATAAATATTTTCTTTTTCAGAAATTAGGAGAACGCTTATTTATAACTAACTAATATATTTTATTAAATTTGATTGCAAAAAACAACTTCCAATCCCAAAAGCTATTGAAAAGAACCTAAAAGCTGATGAATGTTTAGGTTTCAAGTTTATTTTCAGGAAATTATACAGCTTCAAAAATTTTAATTAAAGCTTAACCGTTCATATGAAATTCATCGATGACGTACATATATATATATCATTTACAGCCTTAAAGCATTTTTTTCTACTCGATTAAAATGCGAATATTTCTCTTCTTGATCACCACTAACTATAGAGAAGGCGAGGCCGTCTTCCTAACACAGCAATGCGATGCCAGTAATAGTCGTGATGCTCATGGCCTGGAAACATGAAGTCGAACTGTTTGTCACCGAGCATCAGTTGATTCAAGAATAGCTCCGTTGTTGGAGTCCACGCCACCACCGCCGCCATCCTCTCTATCCGCTCGCAGGCTCGCCGGTCGATCGGCGGCACCGGTGTTACAACGTCATCCTCCTCCTCCTCCTCTTCTTCTTCTGATGATGATTCCGCCATGGTTATTACTCTTGAGAGTTGGAGTGCTTGCTCTTCTTCCTTCTCCATCTATTGGTTTCTGTGATCTCTGGTGGAGAAGAGAACTACGCAAATATATAGAGAGGAAGGTAGGAAAAGTTATGGATGCGGAGAGCAGAACGTGAATGGAAGGGCCAAAGAAAGTGTTAGGCATAATCGTGCACGAGAAGTGCGTTTACTGCGACATTTACAAGTCAAATCAAATCCAAAGATTTTTGAAAATTTACAACTGGAAAATTTCCGTGAAATATTATAATTTTTATGAAAATAAAAACTGATGATAATATGCTCGGCTAAATTTAACTTATAATATTAAATATTTTTCTTCAGTTAAGTATATTTTCATACAATTATAATATATTTTATTTTGTTTGAATACAAACATGCATTTTGAATAGTCAACTATATAAATGAGGTTATAGGCCAATAACTTGACCTTCCATGCACTATCAAATAATAGGATTTTTCGCAGCATATGTTAAGAGCAGTTTTAAAATCACTGCTAAAACTAACACATCATTCAATCTATACCACCAGTCTTGAAACTGTTGTGGAATGTTATTGCAGCGTATTGCCATCACAACGGGGATGCAACGGTTTTAGAACTGCTGCAAAGTAAAATATAGCAGTTATAACTGCGGGGAAAAGTAAAAAATTGTGACGCGATAGCCCGATTTTTTTATAATGATAATTATTATTAATAATTTTTTGAGAAATAAACTAACATCAAAGGAT
Organism: Dendrobium catenatum; assembly: GCF_001605985.2. Lineage (NCBI taxonomy): Eukaryota > Viridiplantae > Streptophyta > Magnoliopsida > Asparagales > Orchidaceae > Dendrobium > Dendrobium catenatum. Next base: position 8,490 of record NW_021320059.1, on the reverse strand, counting down.
GATTATAATGGCATAAGATGGTGGCGGTCAAGTGATGATGATATGATAATAAAGATTATAATGGTTGTGTGATAGTAATCTCATGATGACAGTCGAACGACGATGATCAGGTGAAAGCCATAATCAACACTACAGGAAAATCAACGATTACAAGCAGTAAATCCGGCGGTCAAATAATCGCCGGAAGTACTGACAGTTTAATCGGCCGTCTGACAGTCGATATTAACCGACTCTTTTCTCCGACGGTGTTTAATAACAAACCACCGTGAATGTCGGTGGTAAAATAACCCCCGTTTAGGCTGCCTGTTTTCTATTTTTGCGTGGGATTTACCGGTGGCCAAGTCGTCGGTGTTAAGTGTTTTTTTTTCCGGATAACTACCGGAAATTGACCTAAAATTGGTCAAACCGACCCTTCCTCATCATTTGTTCGCGTATTGTTTTTCCTCCAAACGCCGCTCTGCTAGTGCTAGCCTTCGACTACGTTCGCAGGACTCTGGCCACCGACAACGTAACTATGGCCGCCGATCACGCCTTCACTCTGGCCACCGATCACACCCTTGCTATGTCCGCCAACGCCCTTGCTATGCCCGTCGACTTCCTCGATCACTCCGGCTAAGCCAAACGCCCCAAAGGTTGTTACATTAACTTTTTTTTTCCCTTTAGTCTTGGATGGTTATTTAGAGAGTATTTTCGTATTTCATTTTGATTACATCGAGGTTTTGGAGTGTAGGTTGCGGCGTGATACTAATGTTCCTCAAAATCAAATTGGATTCATGTCGGGTAGGCCTACTATGGAAGCCATATATTTATTGAGAGGTTTGGTAGATAAATAAAGAGATAATAAGGAGGATCTACATATGATATTTTTTATTTAGAGAAAGCATATGATAAAGTTTCAAGAGAAGTGCTATGGAGAGTTCTGGAAAAGAAAGGGGTTTAACGCTTATTAAAAAGTCATTAAGGATATGTATGCATAAGTTGTTATTTGTGTTCAAACAAAAGGTGGTTTGACCAAGTATTTTCCAATTTAAGATGGATTACATCAAGGATCACCCTTAAACACATATTGTTGCTTCAATCATGGATGTTCTTACTAGACATTTGCAGAGGTCAACGTATGAAGATTTTTGTGAATTTAATTTTAATAGCAATAGATTCATTGGGCGAATTGTGAGTTTGGACAATTAAGTCATTAATAAGGATTTTCGATAGTGCCCAAAAATTACAAAAAAAAAAAAAAAAAA
>NW_021320059.1:0-7146 GCF_001605985.2 Dendrobium catenatum | reverse complement strand
TTTTTTTGGGACATTTAGGCCAATTAAGGCAAACTCACACACACAACACATACACATGGACTCGAACCTTAGACCTCTTAGTTGAAAGCCTAAGCTCTCAACCAATAGGCCAAGGGGAGTTGTGTACTACCTTAATAAATCACTACTAATTATATTTATTACCCGTTCACTTCTCAGGCGTTTTCAGCTACCGACAGTTCTTGTCCGTTAACAAATGTTGCAGGATTCCGTCCAGTAAATGAGGTCAGTCATACCAAATTCAGCTTATTTTATCTGAGATCTTTTTATTATCTGCGTATCTTCTGCTGAAATATTTGAAGTCCTTGTTTTTGGTTGATCATATTGCAAGGAGTCTTGTTTTTCCTCTTTGAGTCCTTTAACTGATTGTCCTTCTTTATGATTCTTTTCATTAAACCAAGTAGTACCCACATTGCTTTACTGTATAAACCTTATCAATGGGTTGCTTCCTACCATCATAATTTAAATTTGCTTACTTGATAAGATATATCTGATCTGATGGATCTTTAAAGCAAATATCTTCAATCTATTAAAGTGCAAGCGTTGAGTATTTTTCCATGAGGTTTTCTTTTTTATCATTCAATATGATATTTATTGTCACTACAGGCTTTATAAATGAAATGTTAAATCATCATTCAATTATGTTGGGGTGCAACTAATGTGAAACAACCAGGATTTTAAAGAAATAATAAAAGTTTTATAAGCTTGCTACTTCACGAATAATGGATTACAAAAAAGATTAAAGAGTTATTTTTGGCGACTTGTTTTAGCAATCGGTTGCAATTTAGAAGGAGAAGCCAATTCAAAACAAAATCGACAAATCAGAGTAAAGTTTAATGCACTTGTTATAACAATCCATAGGTTAATGTCAAGAGTTTTCACCTGAAGTTCCCTTGTACCTCTCCAACGTTCTATGGGAATTATTTAATGGAGAGAAGTCTTGAGCGAACTGGACGATGCCACTTAAGAGGACGGTGACGCCGATGGTCTTGATGAAAGGGAAGTAGCCGGAGAAGGAGGTAAGGTTGAATGTCCCACGAGTTGCCTCTACACGGTGAAGTAGGATGTGATCTACGTAGTCTTCAACGGAATATTCTCTTCCTTGCTATAGAATTCATGTGGATTAGAGCTTCCAAGAGAAAGGTAGGAGAAAGAGGGGGTCGGCCAAGGAGAGAGGGGGTGAGGGTTTGGGTTGTGTGATTTTGGTGTTAGGTTTAGGTGGAGGGATGATTACTAAATTTGAATTTAGTTTCAATTCAAGTAAATTGGGAGGGAATTTGATTTGAAATTTGTTTTCAAATTCAAATAAGGTTGGGATTTAAAAGGGAAATCCAAGGTGGAGCCCCATCATGGGGCCGGCGGCATTAATAGAGGGAGAGGGGTTTTGTGGAGGGAATTAAGAGCTTCCAAAACAATCTATGTAATTTAGGAAAGTAATTATTATATCCAATCTAATTTGAAATTCAAATTAGATCTAGATTTAATCACATTCCTAATTTAGAATTTTAAAAAAAGTAAAGTATTTGAAATTCAATATTTGAATCTCAAATAATTAGAATTCTTTCCTTCTTGGCTTGGCTTAATTTAGGAAAGCAACTATAATGAGGGAAATCATCATAATGATGGGGATTGTGGAGTGGGCCGGCGGCATGGGGGGGAAATTGGCTCGGGTGGAGGGAAATAGGCCTTGGGCCGGCGGTGGAGATTTGGAGGTGGGATTGACGCAAGGAGGGGAGGTGATGGTGGCCGTCGGGTAGGGAGGAAAAAGAGGAGGCTAGGGCGGTGGAAAATGGGAGAGAAGAAGATGTGGGAAAACCAAGAGCTCACCCGCAGGGGCTGTAGGGTACTTCGTTTGATCCTCTTCTAGGCTCTTCCTCTCTCAAGTGCACACACCAGAAGGAGACAAATTTGAATTTCATTCAAACTTTCATTAAAAATTGATACAAAGACTTTGACCACTATATATAGGCTTTGTTAATGAAAATAAATAAAGACGCATACACCCCTTGGGCTACAAAGCACTAAACTCCCTCATAGAGGTAAAAAGGTCCACTGAAACAAAAATAATAAAATAAAACTAATACAATAACAAAGAACTAAATAATATATGCTTCTGATCTTGGCCGTCGATTTGCGATATCTCCTGTGATAAACACGCTGGAAACGATGACTGATGTCCTCATCAGCAACCGTCTAACATTTTTTTTTTAAAACTATGAGAACATCGTCTGTTAGGTTCTCTTCTTTGTAATAATAAACTTGGGTGATAGAAATGAACTGCTTGCTGTAATCTGTTAAATTACCTGTCTCCACTTTTTTATGGAAACTGATGCAGCACCTTAGTTGATCAGCCTCTGTGATTTTACACTATTTTTCTAGCATGTTTTATGAAAGAGACTTAACATAACAAATTTCCTTCATTGGCAGCACCAAGGCCAGCTGCAACTTTCATCTAAACATCAAATACAACATCTTCAACACCCAACTCAATTTAATCCTCTCCCGCAAGGACATCACCCAACAATGCAACAAAGCCAACTTTCTCCACACTTCCCTCACTTGCATCAATGTACGCATTCATCTCATGTACCTGATATTGCTCATCAACATCTAGCGCCTACCATGCCTCAACATATGCCCTGCATGCAATCACTTCCTGGAGTTCATGTAGGCAGCCGTTTACATTTGCTGGTAAGAATTTCTTTATTCATTATCTTTAATTATTTTTATCAAAAATCATAATATCATAGCATGGGAGGCTCTCTCTTATTCAGTAGTTGTTACATAGTTAAATTCCATGTAGTACAAGTTTTGACACCAATCTTTTTACGCTTGAAGAGTACAATACTTAAATGAGATTTTAACTTCCAAATTGATATTTCTTGAAGGCATTGTGGTTTTTCATGTTGATCATTTTATTGGATTTTAAAATGCTACTTCCCACTTTGTTAGATCTTTACTTTACTGGTTGCTGTGTGCTTATTTCAGATTAATTGAAGCACGTCTATGTTAAATTAGTATTGAAGATGTTATTTTCATGAGCTTGGTGGTTGAGCTCCCTCCCTTTTCTTGAAATCTCAGGTTCAAATTTCTGAAATGATATTTCAAATTAAATTTATGGAGACATGGTACGAAAGATGAGTTCCAAATGTTGAAAAGCATTGAAGTTGAAGCCCTTCACATCAGGATATAGAATTAATTTTGAAGCCCATTTGATTTAGAATAATTTTTAGTAAATGCACTGTTCTTGAAGCCATGATGCTTTTAGTATATTCATTGATGGTTAGATAAGGGTATTTTAGTTTCCTACTACATGGCATTATCCTTCACTATGGGTTAAATTCCAGGATGTTTTATGATATTAGTCAAAACTGTAATCAGAACAATGCTAATATCGATGTACGCAGAATAATGACACCATACGTCTAATTTGTTTTGGCACCATTGACATGAACTGTCAACAAATTTCAGTGTTATGTCCAAAGCTTATTACCAGTTTACATATTGACACAATAAACGTGTTCTGTAAGCATGTTTTTTTTTTTCACACTAACACAATATGTACCTAATCTGTATGAACATTGACAATTGTGTCGTACTTATTTTAGTTCATTAATGGTTTATTTGAGAAAAGTGGATGGTTGCATTAGCTAGTCGACAACCAGCGTAAAACTTACCGAATAATCATGAAATCAATCCTTTTAATGCATTTTGTTAATTCTAGGGTGTTCCCTGGAAGCGACGTGCAGGTAAGAGTTTGAAGGATAATGTTGTAAAAATTACTACAATTGGAGATAATATTATAACTTTAAATATTATTGTTGCTATGATTATTAATATTATAAATGCTTATGCTTCTCAAGTAGATTTGAATATGTGTTCAAAATTAAAATTTTAGAATGACTTAGAAAAATTAATACAAAAGATACCTCTTGAAAAAATATTTTTTATTGGAAGAGATTTAAATGGACATGTTGATAGAGAGAGATAATTTTAAAAGCATTCATGGTGGCTATGGGTTTGGAGCGATTAATGAATGTGGTAATACCATATTAGATTTTTTTTATAGCTTATGATTTTGCAATTGTGTTAGACCGGTCTTGTTAGACTAGTCCACTGGACCGGCTTGCGAAACAGAGGCGGGATTGCGGAGATCGGGCTATATGAACGCCCAAGCGGAGCTATGAACGCCCAAGCGGAGCAATTTAGGAAGGATTTTTGAGGGAAATTTGAATGTAGGGACTGTTTAGAGATTTTCTTTTGAATTATATGCATTAAATAGTTTGTTTTCCTAGGGTTAGGGCATCTTGAATTTGGTTGAAATTTGATATATCTTAGATTTAGATTTTTCTTTGGGCTCTAGCGACATCTAAAGATTGGGAGAGATCGATCCTCCTCTCGAATAGAGGATCAATTATATCTTGGTATTTTCTGCTTCCTTTTCATCAAATAATACAACTAACCTGACAATCTCATATTCTAATTGGAAATATGTGACTGCGTAGTCTTATGATGCACAGACACAGATACAACGACACGAACATGACATATACAATTAACACGTTAATTCTTAAAAATATAGGACACGAACACGGGTTGGACGCGATATTATAATTTTACATTTTAAAAATAGTGTATAAAAATTGAATAAGCATAATATTAAAAATAATTTAGAAATAATCAGTCATTTAACTAGAATTTGTGCTTAAAATGATTAATATTAGAATATCGAGAGTCAGGCGTCGATGCTATGTATCAAGCATTGAGAAAGGAGGTGATAATGCTTTTGAGAGTCGGGCATCTGCGCAGTAAGTGTTGGACGTCGATGTCAAAAGGTTGTCTGTCGTCAATGTTGAGAGGACGTTGGTCGTCAATGTTAAGGCGACGTCGGAAAAAGATGAGCTGTCAAGTTGTAGGCGTAGAAATTGCTAGTGTCGAGCATCAATGTCAAGAGAATGTCAGACTTTGACGTTGAGATGGTTTTGAAGTGTCGATATTGTAACGACGTTAATCGTCAATGTCGAGATGACATTAGACATTGTTGTGAAACCAAAGTCATGGCCCGTCATAGAGAAATGAAAATGATAATTGATACGTCATGGGGTATTGAGTGCGAACGATTGATTTGGTGTTGTGAATATGAAATAAAAAGTTTAGTTTTTATATTTTAAATAAATAAAAAATTTAAATACAAGAGATTATATTTTAAAAAAATTCATAAAATATTTAAGACATGAGTTTCATAGACGTGTGTTCAATTTATATTTGATATTTTTTTAATCGAACACATTTTTGACGTGTCTGACACATGTCAGGGGTGTGTCAGATACGTGCCAAACATTGAACGCCAAATGATAATATTCAATGAATGGGGTATTGAGTGCGAACGATTGATTTGGTGTTGTGAATATGAAATAAAAAGTTTAGTTTTTATATTTTAAATAAATAAAAAATTTAAATACAAGAGATTATATTTTAAAAAAATTCATAAAATATTTAAGACATGAGTTTCATAGACGTGTGTTCAATTTATATTTGATATTTTTTTAATCGAACACATTTTTGACGTGTCTGACACATGTCAGGGGTGTGTCAGATACGTGCCAAACATTGAACGCCTCTTTAAGGAAAAGTGTATGTGCGACGTAGTCTTGATTAGAAATCTTTTGTGAATACTCAGATATATTGTTAGTTGTCTTAAATGGTTTTGAATTGAGAGCAATCGCTTAATCAACTTATCATATAATTTTGAATTTTGCCTAAATCGATTTTATAAGAACCTTCGAGGACAAGTGCTGAGAGATGTTGTTATACAATGATGAGAGGGTTCACGTTATTGGTAGGGGTGTCAAAACGGGTTAACAGGTTGGGTTTGGGTCCAACGACAACGACGGTAGGCCAGACAACGATAGCGACAACGGCAACATCATCATGGGCAGGACGACAGTAGGCCGGTAGCGACAACTCAGACTCGAGTGACACGAGTGACGCAAACCCGAAGTGACGACGCATGTGATTGATGGCTTGATGCTACGAGTGATGCGACAAATCATTGTCATGGCGACCGAGTGGCGAGACAGCCCGCGTCTGGATGTTACAAATGAGTCAATCCGGGTTGGTTTCGGGTTTTCGGGTCAACCCGAACCCGACCCGATTTACAGATGGGTCGAAATTATAAATCCGAACATGACCCGTATGAGAAACAGGTTAACTCGAACTCAAACTTTTTCGGGTCGGATTTAGGTCGGGTTTCAGGTCGTGTCAGATTTTGAAACCCCTATTTGTTGGGAGAAGAGCTGCTGAGGTAGGTGGGATCACGTTGAAGGATGAGCTGTTGTTAACGTATGGTACGAGAGTTGCCGAAGTCTAGTGTTGGAGGATAGGTTACCGAAGATGATAAGATTGTTTTGCTGGAGGGATAACGTTCATGAGAGAGATCATGAGATTGTGTTGTTGTTGAGGACACCCACAAAATATAGACTTTCATGAAAGAGATGACTCTTAGGGCTGCAAATGAACCAAGACGAGCTGAGTATGTGAGTGTTCATGTTTGAGTTCATTTATTATCAATTTGTTCAAGTTTGGTTTGTATTTGATTCAAGCGTTATTGTTTGTGTTCATGTTTAGTTCGTTTAAATTAATGAGCGTTCGTGTTTGATTTATGTTCGGTTTGTTTAGTGCTTATCGAGCTTTAAACAAGAAAGTCTTAAAAAGCTATAAACAAGCTCTACTTCTAGCTGTTCATGAACATACTTAGCAAACGAGCTTTATCGAGCATTCTAACAAACAATTACATTAAGCATGTTTGTGAACATATTTAGCAAATTTTTTTAATCAATCAAACAAGCACGTTCATGAACATATATGACGAGTATTCTTTAGTTATCAAATGAGCATGTTCATGAACATATATCAATGTTTAAAATTGCGTAATCAGGTATTGAGACGTTTTTCGTTCGTGAGGCGAGACGAAAGCCTCAAGGCGTTTTGAGGCGTAAGCCTTAAAATGAAAAGATTGCGTAAATATAAAATGATAATTTTTTATATACTAATGAGCAAATAATATAAAACATAAAAAAACACAAGATATAAAGTGAAATCAAAATATCCCAATAATAAGACAACATG
>NW_021320058.1:113884-125406 GCF_001605985.2 Dendrobium catenatum | reverse complement strand
TGACTCAATCCTAACCTACACAATCTTGAACTGGCTTTGTTTGTTCTTCCAATCTTCGATTCCTGAAAAGTTAGAAGTAACATGCAGTCCAAGAGTATCAATAGTGTTTGTCAATCATCAAAAATATAAGTCATGAAAATAGATTTGTAACACATAATACATAGATTTATCATAGCAACTATAATCTACTTCTCAGAATGAGTAGAGGCAATTCCTTTGAGAGAAGCTAAAACTCATCATGTTCTAAATTTCTTTAAAGACCATATCATATATCAATTTGATATTTCTCATTAAATCATATCTGATAATTGTCCATCATTCAGAAGTACTAAGATAAATAATTTTACTAAAAGTGAGAATATTGATTAGAGATACTCAATAATTTAATACCCCCAAATAAATGGATTACCTTAGTCCTTGAACAAAATATTGATTCATTCTAAGGAATATAATGGATGGTAATAAATGCCACTAACATAAAAAGATGGTAGAAGCTTTGCGAGCTTACAAAATCATATATTAAACTCCAACTCAATCTATTCCATTTACTTTTATATTCATATTAGAAGTTATTCACCCTCTAAAGGTACAATCACCTTCACTATGCATAACTTTCAGCTATGAATCATAAAAGAAAAAGATGCAAAACTCATATTAGAAGAACTCAAAGGTTTAAAAGAGAAGCAATTGATGGCTTAATAGAACCTCAAGATATATAAAGCTAAAATGATTCAAGCAGATGATTAGTTGGTTCATCTAAGAACTTTCAAGTGATATATGAGGGATTTGAGCATCTCTAGAGAGAGAAGGTCTAAGCATTTCTAGAGCGAGAAGGGTACAATTCAAATTTTATATGTTTTAGTTTTTTGTTGGACGTCCGGTATGGAGGAAGATGATCGTCGACATTCGCTGACTGTTATCTCTCACATTCTTCCTCAAGCATTAATAAAGGATTTAGGTACTACTGAGAGAAATAAAAGCTTCAAGGGCATTTCATCAATTCCTGATGGGGAATTTGAAAATGCAACTTTTAAAAGTTCTACTCTGATTATTAGAGAAGGGTTTCGAACACCTATTTAAAAAATGGAACTGGTTGAAGGAAAAGGTAAAAAGATTGCTGAAATTTTAAAGTTGCCAAGGATACACAACTGTGGATGAAGAATCCTAATTCAGAGATGAATGACTTTGAAGCTTCATCATCTAGTTCAAAATTAAAAGTTAATAGATTTACATCATCCAATTCTTCAAATGATTATTTACTTATGATAGGTAAAGTATCACATAAGGTTTATATTTCCTCTCTGTTAAAATTAGTATGGATGGATTTAATGTTGAGAAGGATACAAATCAAATGAATGGTTTGGCAAATAAGGGAGATTTATTGATAACCAGAACCTGGTTAACTCTTGAAATGTTAATCCCCGTATCCAAAATTAATCCAAATTTAGTATCTACTAAATTTTCTAAGATCAAATTATTGTGAAGCTAAATGTAGATAAGGAAATTGCTAATGCTCAAGTGTTAAAAAATTCACTGGCTATGAATGTTTGGGGAAAAAATGTTCCTTTTTTCTTATTGTAGTGTGGAATTAAGAAGGCAATGGAATAGATTTGGAGGATTTCATTTAGAGTTAGAATTGATTCTATTATCTTTCCAGTATAATGAAGATTTTGAGGCAGTAATGAGTGGAGGGCCTTGGTATGTGGGTGGCCATATAGTTGGGATTGATGAATGGACACCAAAGTTTTAACCCTTATCCATAAGAGGTTTATCATCACTAGTTTGGATAAGACTTCCTCATCTTCCTTTGCAATGTTGGGATGAGGATAATATACAAGAATAGCTCCAAAGGTTGGCATGCCTATACTTCTTGATTGAAATATGTTCAACGGGGGAAGAAGGGAATTTGCTAGAATTTATGTGTAAATTAATCTTAATTCAAAATTTCCAGGAGGTATTTGGATGGATGGATTATGTGGTAGGTTCTATTAAAAGATTGAGTATGATAAAATTGCTTCATTTTGCTTCAAATGTGGAAAGATTGGTCTTGTGTTCATGCCCTAAAGATTTAGCTCATGTTGATAAGAGTAAATCTAATAGAGAGCGTGGCTCTATACCAACACCTAAAGATTGTAGTAGAAGAATTTTGAACAAAAAACTACATGATGAGGGTGAATATGGGTCTTGGATCCATGTTAAGTTTCAGAATAAGAGATGGAGATCCTTTAGAAATAAGGATCTTCATAAGAAAGAGTTGAAGAAGTATGATTAGAATGTTGCATCTTGAGTTGAGTATGAAGAAAATGTAGTGGGTTGTTCACTTGCTATAACAAACTCAACTCAAATAGAGGAAGCTTGTATTTATGGTTCAAGAGATGATATTCATGATAAGAATGATTTGGATGCTCATTTGTATTTGTTGAAAACAAAAAAAAAAATCAATGCTTTGGCCGAGTCTAATAATGATAATGATGTCAAAGTAGTGATGTTCCAAGCTCTAATATTCCAAAGGAAGTTGATGCTGATGTCTCTTCTAATGTTAAGTGTTCCTTAGTTATCAATTCTCTTGGAGGGAATCAGTCTATTAAGCATGATATAGTCAGACTAGTGGAAGGTGATGAAAATTATGCAACTAAAAGGGTAGAGGTAGATCTGCCTTTTCTTGTAATTTTGAATGTTCTGATGGTCTCTGATATAATATTTTATAATACAGATGATATTAAATCTTATTTTCTTAATGATATCCCTGATGCAAGTTGTGGTGGTGGTGGTGTATCACCTTCCTTGATCTTACTTGATGAAAGTTGTGGTGGTGGTCAAGTTCCTAATGTAAAGAATTCTTTGGTGTTAAACGATAATAAAAGATCACCTTTTTGTGCTGATAATGTAAGTTCTTTAAGTAGTAAACATAAGCTAGATAAAGAACACAAATCATTAGGACCTATTGAAGATATTCCTAGGAAGAGGAAAGGGGAAGTGAGTAGTTGGCTTTGTGCTGGGGACCATTCTTCATTGATTCTTAATGTCTTCCTTTTTATTTTGGAATTGTAGAGTAGCCAAAAAAAGAGAGAATTCTCTTTATCTTAGAGTGATTGTGAGAGATAATGATGTTTTTTTATTGGGTTGGTTGAAACTAAGTTGTCATGTATTGATTGGAGGGAAGTGAATAGGATTATTGGGGATGAGTGGAATTTTCTCAACATCCTACCAATGGTATGGCAGGGGGCATTCTTGTGTTATGGAAAAGGTCGGAAGATAGTTTTGATGTTGTTAATGAGTAATCCCAATAGGTGTTTGGGTGCCTCCAAATTCAAAATAAGTGTAGTTGGAATGTTGCTACGGTGTAAGGGAGAAAGGATTTATATGTTAGAAGAAGTTTATGGAAGCATCATGAGAAGGAATCAGTTTGTGATATTCCTTTTGTTATGGGAGGGGACTTTAATTGTATCTTGTCTAAGAAGGCAAAAGAGGGGGGGGGAGAGGTTTATTCTCTCCCATGGACCTCAAGAAATGAGATCTTCTATGGCTAGCAATGACTTTCATGATACATGTGTTATTGGACCAAGGTATACTTGGTGTAATAAAAAGGCTGGATATATGCTTATTAAATTTAGCAGCCCTTTAGTAAGTTCCTTATGTTATGGTAAGACATCTTGCTAGAGTTGCATCGGATCATTCTCCAACTATTTTCAAGCTTAATGATATATCACGGTCTCTTCATAAGTTTATCATATTCAAAAATGTTTGGACATCTTATCTAGTGAATTGGAACTTTGTTCTTAAAGCTTGGAGGAAAGTTGATTTTGGTGATGAAGCAGACATTTTGCAAAGAAAGATGAAAAGATCATTAAAATCTTTGTATTATTGGAATAAAAACAAATTGAAGGATTTGTCAACTTTGCCTCTTTGAAGAAGAAAATTATGGAGTTGCAATTGAAGGAAAACACAAAAAAGGGTCTGAATCAGCATAACTTACAGCTTCTAAGGTGTAAGGTAAGAGAATTGAATGTTACTTTGGTCTGGTTAGCCACTTGGTAGAATTAGAGAGCGAAAGTTAGATGGATTGAAGAGAGAGATACATATTCAATGTTCTTTCATGACTATGCTTCATTTAGAAGAAATGGGGAGTGCATAAATAAGACTAAGGATGACATTGATGGCCTTGTAGAAGATCCAGACAAGATATAAGCTGCATTTTTAAAAAATTTCATCCAGAAATGGAAGGTTAGAAGCTATAGTTTTCAGATTAACCTAAAGTATTTAATCAACAAAAAATTGAAGAATTTGACTTTAATTTGAAGAATGTTGAGTTTAAAAAGCTGAGTTGGTAGAAGTTGTTAAGAGTTTGGGCAATAATAAGTCACCGTGCTTGGATGGTCTCATCTCCTCCTTTATTAAGTTCTTTTGGAGTTTTGTAAAAGAAAACATATGGAGAGCTATGGATTGTTTATTTATAAAAGGCAAAATGCATCCTCAATAGAAAGATACTATGATTGTATTAATTCCAAAAATGAAGAATCTGGTGGAACCTTCCCACTTTAGACAAATTAGACTTTATCAATCTATCTATAATGTGGTGGCTAGAATGATTATGAACCATTTGAAATGGTGCCTGCCTAAGCTCATCACTGAAGATCAAGTTGCTTTTGCACCTGGAAGATTAATGTCTGATCATTGTCACTTGGTCCAAGAAATCTTCAATAAACTCAAATTTTTTAACTCCAAGAAAGGATTTATGTCGGTGAAAATTGATATGGAGAAGGCCTATGATAGTATGGGTTGTCCAACCTTAGCTATATATTTAAGTTGTTTTAGGTTTTCGTCTAAATACTCAAACCTCATCTTGGAGTGCGTTCAAAATGTAAGATTTTTAATTCTTCTAAATGGTAGGAATTCAGACTAGATTTAAGCTAGAAGTGGGTTCATACAGGGTGCCCTTTGTCCCCTTACTTGAACATAATGTGTTCTCAACTATTATCAAATTTCATTTATCAAAGAGGTTCTGAATTGGGAACTAAGTTAGCTCCACAATCTGAAAGGATTTCACATTTTCTTTATGTAGATGATATTCTATTATTTTCAATTGCATCCACCAAAGCAGCTTGTGCTATAAAGAGAATTATGAATGAATTATGTGGTTGGACAGGCCAGAAGGTGAACAAGATGATGTCTAAAATTTTATTTGGTAAATCTGTGAATGGAAGGAGAAAGAAGAAGATTTCTAAGAAGTTGGGTTTTATTATTATGAAAGAAATGCAATATTTGGCTGTGAAAATGGCCATGAGAAGGTTAGTTAGTTCAGACTTCCAAAACATCTTAGATCATGCTTTGGAGAGGTTAAATGCTTGGGGCAATAGGGGTCTTTTATTGGCTGGTAGAATTCTTCTTATTAAAAGTACTTTTCTTTCACTTTCTATTTAATTCATTAGTTTTTAAGGGGTTACTAAATGAGTTGGAAAAGTTATGCAGAGACTTTTTATGTCACAAAGATAAATGAAGGAAAGGTTTACATTATGTGTCTTGGGAAGATCTATATAAACCCAAAAGGCTTGGAGGATTGGGTCTTCACTCATCAGTGAATAAAGTTGGGCCATTGAGATCTAAAATTATTTAGAGATTTATAAAGAATCCTCTATCTATATGCAATTGAATTATTATCTCAAAATATGGGAGTGATGTTTGGAGTGCTAATGTTAAAAGGGCTGATTCCTCATATTGGCATATTTAGATGGATGGAGCAAAGAACTTAAAAAACATTATAAGATGGAAATTGGAAAATTGAAACAAAATGAGCATCTTGAATGATGTTTGGATATTTGATAAGAATCTAAATAAGTGGCCAACGTATGCTAATTTTTTTGAATTACAATCTATATAGGTTCAGCAATTTATCACAAAGGATGGCATTGAAGTTATTCTGAGCTCCATAAATATTTTCAAGAAAATCTTGTTTCAATTATCATGCAAGTTCCCTTATTTCCTTATATAGGGTAAGATTGTATTGAGTTAAGCAATCAGCATTCAAGAAGAACAATCACAGACTTATCATTTGAAGCATCGATGAAGTATGAAGAATAACAGAACTATTCCATATTTGTTAACTGGATTAGGAAATTCAAGCTCATTCTTAAGGTTGAAATGTTTTGGTGGTGATTAGGTAAGGATGCCCTGCCTACTAATTCTTTTCTTAATTATAAGAATCTTTTAGAATCAAATTGTTGTGCTAGATGATGTCATGAGGTGGAGAACCAAATTCATATTTTTGTTTAGTGCAAATTTTTAGTGGAAATTCTTAACAAGCTTCATGAATGGGGTTTTCATGTTCCAATCTTTAAATCCTTTTATGGGATGTTTATAGGAGTTTAAAAGGACTTCTAATTTTAAGTTGAACATAGTAAAATTATATTATACAGCTATTTTTTATTCTTGGAAAAGCATGAATTAAATAAAGCTTGGATTGGCTACATCTTCTACACATATTATTGTGTCAAATGTTTTAACATCCATAATGCAGCCATCTAAATTTATGATGCTAGAAAAATGTGATGCTTACCTCCTTTTGGAGTTCGCTAATATTTGGCATCCTCCACTCCTAGATTGGATCAAAATCAGTGTGGATGCATCTCTTAAGAAATCATATAGTTCGGAAATCAGTGATGTTATCAAAGATCATAAGGGATGGTTTCTTGCAGTGTTTGGAAAGCTTATAAAACATTTGGATTCCACTCATCTAGAGTTAGAAGCAGTCCTCTTGATTAGAGAAAATATCCAAAGTTGGATGCTTCAATACAAGGGGATAATAATAAAAGGAGACAATTAAAATGTCATCAAGTATCTTCAAGATTCAATGAAGAAGGTGAAATGGCAACAATATGGTTTTTGAAATGAGCTATTCTTCCTAAATGATTTCAATAATGTAATTCTTCATTATACCTCTAGAAATTTTAATAAAGTGGTTGATTGTTGTGCCATTTTAACTTTAAGTAGTAGGTTTGTTTTGTATAGCTTTTCCTAAGATAGCATTCCTTCTTTGTTTTATTTGTTAAAGGAGTCTGATAGTTATCTTTTTTCCTAATTGCTTGCATTAGTTTTTTTTTTAATTAATGCAATTACAAGATTAGAAAAAAAGTAGGAAACCTGGTTTTGGCTATACGAAGACCCATTTTATCCCAATGAAAGATAGATAATAAATTCAAACAAACATGGGAAGGTTCATTCATTATAGAAATTATATATAAAGGAGGATCTTATCAGTTGCTTGATTATAAAGAAAATCGTCTATTGTTACATATAAAATGGTAATAACTTAAAAATTATTATGGTGTATAATGCACTAAAATTTTTTAAAGCTACATGGTCCAGAGGATAAGACTGGGTCCATAGTTTATGCTCAAGTTTATAAGTTTTAAATTCCCCAAATATTATTAAACTATATCCTTAAAGAAATAGTTGAAAATCCTTTATAGTATCCTTTCTTTTAAGGTTATGATGGTTTGATCATCTAAATTTTATCCCAATGAAAGATAGATAATAAATTCAAACAAACATGGGAAGGTTCATTCATTATAGAAATTATATATAAAGGAGGATCTTATCAGTTGCTTGATTATAAAGAAAAACGTCTATTGTTACATATAAAATGGTAATAACTTAAAAATTATTATGGTGTATAATGCACTAAAATTTTTGAAAGATGCATGGTCCAGAGGATAAGACTGGGTCCATAGTTTATGCTCAAGTTTATAAGTTTTAAAATTCCCCAAATATTATTAAACTATATCCTTAAAGAAATAGTTGAAAATCCTTTATAGTATCCTTTCTTTTAAGGTTATGATGGTTTGATCATCTAAATCCTCATATTCAAGAGTTTCCTCGCATTTGATCTTCCATCTTCATATAAATCATCTTAAAGACATAGTGTAAAATCCTCTCATTTGCATGGTATCCTATATGCTTCATTAAAATCTGCTAGTGGTGGAGTAAGTTAAATCTAGTCAACTAAAATTTTTATTTCTATATAAAATTGTGTGTGTATCATACTATGTTTTATCATTGGTAACTGTAAGAGAATTTAAGTGAATGAGTATATTTTAAAATTTTATATAGGTTTCAAGAAGCTTTTCTAACAAAAATCAATCGATATAGTTTTTCAGTAGTCCTATGTCCATAAAAAATATATAAGAAAATTTTCAAAGGTTTTTCTAGTAGATATTGTTTTCAAGAACTTTTAGCAATCATTCCAATGGTCTAGCCACCAAAACTTTTAGCATAGTAAAGCTCGTCGAATCCTTTTTTTTTTCTTTGGAGATATTCCATCAATACTTCAAACCACATTTTTGTCATAAGTTTTTGAAAATTTGCTAGAAGTATTTTTTGTGGAAAGTTTTTCAATGGAAGGCCATTTCTTATGGCATTGTTTTTTGTGATCAAAATAGAGTTATTGGAAATCCATCAAAAATACATTTGCCAACAGATATACTTAATTTTATAATAAATTTGATTGACATAAATTGATGATTTTCCTATAGTTTGACCTCTACACTAGCCATAGATGAAACATATTATCCCAATAACAATAGTCTACCCCTCCACCTAGACAAGTTGAAAGGTTTAGACTATAGCTCGATAATGCATTTTGTAGGGAGATCAACAAAGAAAAATGCATGAATAAGTTCATGATGACATACCAAAAACTATCCAAAGTAAGGAAGCATCTTATTGACCATATAGCTACATCAAATTACTAACATAATTACTCAACATAAGTGGTTCTTTGAGTTGATGCCAATTTTTTCCACCTTTAAGGGATCACCTCTTTGATCATTCTCACACCTCCCACAAGGATTTATCATTTTCTTACTAATTTTAAAGGCTTATTATTACCTAATTGACAAGTGCTCAAAACCACTTGAAGAACTCACAAGCTCTTCTAAAAATGAAGTTGGAAGCTACTTAATTGTTCAAGAACATTGTAGTAAGGTTGTTAAGAAATGCTTGAAATGAATGTTCTAGAGCCTAGCAAAAGGATGTAGGAAGGAATGCTCAAGATTGCACTTGACTTGAAACAATAAAAATTGTTAGAAGAGTTACTATAACTCATTAAAAACTACACAAAATTTAAGGAGAATCCCTCTTCCTTAATTCACCATAAAAAAGCTATAAAAACAAGAGATTTCTATGACCCTTGGTAATTACAGAAGCTGCCCAATAATCCAAAATATGAAAAAGATTGCCATAATTTCAAAAGAATCACCTTATGGCACCCTTTTTGGGCATTATATCTCAAGAAAGAGATAATGACTACTAGTCTAGCAGTTTTCCAAAATGAGGAGGTAAACATCCCCACTTAATAGTATCTAAAAGAGAGATTTCCTATGACATCTATTACTACATTATTCAATACTAGTCTAAACATAATCTATTGAGTTATGTGTGATTTAAAATTTCTACATTTCTATTTTATGCATGTATATAAATAATTTTTTTATGATTTTAAAGGAATAATTTCTATTTTGCAACATGTCCCAAAGGTCTTTATGTCTGAAACCCAAATTAATTAAAAATATATTATTTTAGTTAAAATCTGAGGGATATGATGGTCTAGGATTTAATACAGGTTAATGAGGATTATTATAATTTTCTCCTTGATTATATTGACTTGTATTCAATTAATTATTATCACCAATATTATTGTTTGACTAGCTAAAATTAGGGTGGTTCCTCCAACCTGGATTTTAAATATTTAAATAAGTATTATATTATTTTCCAATAAAATCCACATTCTCAATCTCTGGTGCATTACAATCATTAATAGAATTTAAATCATGCTCATATAATCATTAACGATCCTCTAATTGTTGCATCACTCTTTGACCTAAGGGATCATACAAATTCATTATACAAAGTTTGAATAACCTACCAATCAGGTAAACCATGATGATGGCATTTCCTATACAATTCCTTAAATCTCTCTTAACTTTTATAAATTGACACTCCCTCAAACTTGGCAAAAGATATAATATCATTCCTAAGTTTGGTAGTTTTTGTAGGAGACAAATATTTAACTAGGAATTTATGTGCTAACTAATTCCAAGTTGTTATTAATCATGGTGGCAATGAATTCAACCACATTTTAGTTTTGTCCCTTAGAGAAAATCAGAATAATCTAAGTCTAATAGAATCATCATTGATACCATTATACTTAAAGGTTACATACATTTCTAAGAACATAGCTAAGTATAGGTTGGGATCCTTAATATGAGTTCCACCAAACTAAAAATTTTGAACCATCTGAATTCTAAGAGGTTTTAGCAAAAAATTATTAGCCTAGATAGTAGGTCTATTGATACTATAGTGGATTCCTTCTATTATAAGTTTTGCATACTCTCTAAGAGGTCTAGGATGATCCAGATCTTGTAGTGGTTTAGACATCTCTAAAATCATTTTATTTTTATTTTTTTTTAATTTTTGAAAGGGTCCTTACAATTTCATAATCAAACAAAAAGGGTTCCTCACTAGATCTACCAATCATGTAACCATGATGTAACAAAATAAAATAAAAGATACACACTAAATAATCAATAAAATATATTTTTGTCCTTTTTAAAATTTTAGCAAACACTATAAAAAAATAAAGATACATGATACATGTAGGTCTAAATATAAACTTTTTTCAACAATATAGTTTAAAATTTTAATATGCACAATACTTCTTAGACAAAGGCGCTAAAACATTAATGAGGTGTGGGTTTGACTCAATTAATGATGTGATATACACAGAGCTAACATGCAATATGAATATACTTAGATTTTATTTGACATAAAAATGAATACCCACTAAATATGCAAGTAAACTTATTGATTAAATAATAAAGTGATAGAGAAGAGTGTTGATCACATGAGAAAGTATTTTACTTAATTATAATGAAACTACTACTGTTTAATCTAATTACATACTTTATCCTACTAAATATAAAATGAATATTTTTGAGTTTTTCCACTAAATGGAGACTTAAAAGAAAGTTGGATACTAATATAAATAAAGTGTTTTAGACTAATGAATTCAAAACAACATAGTTTTCCAAATGAAACTCTTAATTTTAGGTGTGGATCAGAGCATATGCATCCTTAGATCTTTATCGAGCTTATAGGGGTGAAAAAGGAGATTAATTACATCCTGCAATTATAATTACTCTATAGAACCTAGAAGGTTTAACATCATATGCCTTGATATGCCAACATTCATCTCATTACTCCTATTTGTTCCAATAATTCTCCAACGAGACAATACAACACACTAGATATTAACTATATACATGACAATTATTTGCATTAAATCAAGAACAAGACATATTGAAAAAAATTATAAAGTAAATTAAAGCACAAGAGTCTATATTAGTACTTGTTATGTGTTAACATCTTTTGCCCAAAACCTAGAGATTTAGCCATACATGGATACAACAACAACAACATCAAGCCTTTATCGCACTACGTGGGGTCGACTACATGAATCCTTTTTCTCC
>NW_021320058.1:93344-110497 GCF_001605985.2 Dendrobium catenatum | reverse complement strand
AATCCAAACCCAATTGCTACTTGCATTGGGTGCACCAAACTCAGACTCACCCCCTTCCCCCCATATAAAACCCAGGGTCTAGCCTAACCTGGTTGAGCCCAATATTACCCAAACCAAGTAGGTTTGGGTCAACCCAACCCACCCGATTCAATTGATCTCCCCCAGGCCCAATTTAGCTCTCCCTTGAGCTCATCGTGCCCCCTTCATCTTTTTCAGGTCAACCCAACCAGACCCTAGCCAATAGTGGTCAGAACAAATGGAGTTTGAACTCTAGTGGTCCCCCCCTCCCCCGCTTTAAGCTTGACTCAAAGCCTTCTAAAGGCTGAGCTCACCGGCTTCAAGCTCAAGATCTCTCCAAAAGGATGTCCCATTCCACCTGTCACTATATGAGGTCTAGCCCAATCAATCCCAATCATCCAAGCTTGCTGGAGTGAGCTAAATAGGGTAGCTCATTCCAGAGTCCATCATTAGCTTCCAGGCATTTAAAAACACTCCCCAAAGCTCCCTTGAGATTCCTCTCTCATTCCCTAGCCTCCTAGATGCTCCCTTATATCTATTGGAGTGAACTCTGGTGAAAGCATTGGGCACACCGCTCGAAGTCGTACCTCCGATCATCCTCTAGTCCTGACATCTAAATAAGACCTACTCAGCTTCATCCCCTGAAGCTTACATATAGAGAAGCTCATTTGTTGAGGCCTTCACCATGGTAATAACTTTATCCTAAGCTCCCTAGATAGGTAGTCTGTTCAAGTGTGAAGGAAACCTTCACCCCAATGGATTTCCACCGTTAGATTGAAGGTTTCCACTCAACTGATCCTCCCTATCAAAAATCATCATAGTTCACCTGTGAGATCGCTCAGATCATGCTAGAGTAGCTCTACGGCATTGGATCCATGTGGGAGGTTGAACATATAATCCTAACCTTTGATTTTGATCAATGGTGATGATTAGATCCCATAATTCCATAGGCCGCTTAATTTGAACAGTCTAATCTCTTATCTAAATACTATGGTTACCCAGTCATTATCCAGTCAGCCACTAATGATTGCCCCGCCAATCGGAACCTGCCACATGTAAAGCGCCAGCTGACTGGGTAATCAAGGGATTCAATTTCACAAAAATTTAGTGAAAGCTTCAAAAATTCAGACTCAATCCACTTGACCAAATTAGGTGTTCTTAGACTCATTGGAAAGATCTCAGAGATATCTACAAAAGCCCTATGGTCCTAGGCCCTAATTACATTTATGTAATATTCATTTCAATTTGAATGTTTTATCTATTATTGAATTTTCTTATTAATTTGAAGTCACCAAGGCTTAGGACTTTGGGAGAATGAATTTGGGCATATCCCTGACATGCCCAAATTTTTCCTCCCCTATTTGAGTTGTTTAAGGGAATCTTTATATTAATTTGTGTTTATGGGTCATTGTTTGACCCTTAAATTCAAATTGGAGACATGGTCTCTCCAATGAGAATTAGGGTTTATGCTTTGGTGTGATGATGATGTTTAGTATAAGGAGTTTAGGGATTTATTTTAATTTGAAATAATTAAATCTAATAATTTAATTAATAAAAATCATATTAAATCTAAAAAAATTAATTAAAGGCTCTAATTAATAAAATTTCAATCCTTAATTTGAGAAACAATAATTCCCCTTCAATTGAACTTAATTTGATTCCAATTTAAATTTGAGCTAAAATAAACAATTAATTGATTTAATTAATTAAAAATTACTAAAAATCTCAAATAATTTCCAAACAATTGGAAACACTCCCATGAGTAATCTATGACTTTTGGGAGTGATTCCATCTTGTTGGGAATGAGTTTGAACCAAAATTCCAAAAAATCATTCATAAGTAGGATAATTTCAAAAACTTATTAAATAACCCAAATTTCCAAAATTCATAACTAATTATAGAAAATTCCAAATCTATCAAATCAAAGGCTAATGACTCTAATTAAAATCTAGTATTTTCTAAAATTCCAAATCAATCAAATCAAAGGCTAATGACTCTAATTAAAATCTAGTATTTTCTACAAACTTCAAACCTCAAAAATCTGGTCAAAGTAAAAAAAAAAATTCAACAATTCAATCAATCGTAGTCAAAATCTAGGCTCAAAGTTCAAAAAATCATAATTTTCTTTAGAAAACTCTGAATTAAGCGGGCTAACAATCTAACAACTCATAATAAGGCCTAATATTTATTAAAAATCTGAAACCTTCAAAATTGGCTTTAATTTAGAAGCCAACTTTTAACCCCCTAATTAACACATTAAGGCTAGCAAAAAAAATTATGCCAAAAAATAGTGTAGTTTATTAAAGGTAGAGAGAGAGAAGGTCTGAGAAAAATGTTTGAAAATAATGGTTTTTTTTTCAAATTTGCATCTTCACGGGAATTACAGCAAGCTCATGGTGGTGGATGTTCGCCGACAACATATGGCTGGTGGACCTCTCGAAGATCGACGCTCTTCTTCAAGTGCTCCGGCTGCTCCAACCCATTCGTATCCTTCATCTCTGCCAGCTTTCAGAGATGAGAAGTCTATTTTTTTCACAAATGGAAAAACCTAAAGAAAAATCTGGCATGTCATTAGTTATCAATGAAGGCAGTTGTTTGCCTAAGAAAGAGCTTGAAGTAAATAGAAAAGGGAAGAATGTAATTATGGAAGATAGATTTTAAAAAGTTGTTCAAATCTGGATTGATGTTAACTCCAAAGGAAGGTCTGAATGCATCTCCTTTCTCGAGACCACTGATTGAAAAAATACTTTTTGGTAATGAAAGTCCTGAATGCAGGAGGTTGGATAGATTAATTCCTAATTTTGTTGAAGAATTCAGACCAAAGGAGGAAAATATAGCAGGGGAGCTAGTGGAAAATTTTCATCATGTGGAACTTCTATAGAAACCTAACATGAAGATGAAATTACTATATTTTGATTTGATGAAGATTATAAATGTTGATTCTGATGATTTAGGTGAATGTTCAGATGTTGCTCCAATCCCTATTCGGTAACCTGTTGCAGCTCAAATAAATGTATGGAGCAAGAAAGAAAATATTAAAGTTTCAGACTTACAATTGCGTAATTTCTTATCTAAAGATGGGTCTACTGTTAAACTGCATCAGCAAAATGAGATGGAGAATTCAAGTAAGCTTCTTAATTCATTGGTGATTAAAATATTTGAAGGTAAAGCTCTATTACTGGTGATTAGTTCAGAACTTAGAGGACAGTGGTCACAATATGGGAAGTTTCATCTCACAATGCTTAGCATGGGATGGGTGTTTTGTTCTTTTTCTGACCCTGAGCACATGGACTCCGTTTTATCAAATGGGCATTGTTTTATCAATGGACAAATAATTGGAGTTGATAAATGGTCTCAAAATTTCTCTCCAACATCGCTTAAAGGCCTGACAACTCCAATTTGGATCAGGTTACCAAATCTTCCTCTACAATGTTGGGATGATATCAGCATTTGTAGAATATCATCAATGGTTGGAAAGCCATACTTAATCGTTGGGAACATGTTTCAATGAGGAAGAAGAGAGTTCGGAAGGGTTTATGTCCAAATTAAGTTGAATACTAAACTGCCCTTAGGTGTTTAGGTGGAAGGTAGCTTTGGAAAATTCTATCAGAAGATAGAATACGAAAGAATTCCTAACTTTTGTTTCAAATGTGGATTGATTGGTCACAACAAGAACGATTGTAGAGAGCGTGAATTGGAATCCAAGCTTCAGGAGAAGATTGTCCATTCTAAAATCTCAGTTGTAGTGAAAGGTATTCAAAATAAGTTTGTTGAAGCCACCAGTAAAGATACAACAGGTTATGGTCCATGGTTGGTTGTAAATCATGGAAGAAAGAAGGCTAAAAGCAGTTTCAAAAAAGTAATTCAAAGACCTCTGGATAATGATGTGTGGAGAAAAACATGTGTAAGGATATCTAATATTAACGAATCAAGCTTAGAAGACAATGTTGTTCCTTTTAAAAAAATCGATTCTGATACAACTAATGTTAATGCTAGTCCAACTAAAAAAATTGATCCTGATACAAATGGTGTTATCTCCTCTTACACTGTGATTAGTATCTCTTCTCAAGAAATTATACCTTATATGAGAAAAATTGGCAACATTCTAGTAAATGAAAACAAATTCAATGCTCTCAGTGATATGGCTGAAGAAGGAGAAATCATTTAGAATAATGTGGATGAGTTGTTGATTGCTGGAGAACCTCCTGGCAATAGAAATTCTGATATCTTGATTCAGAAGGTTAATACGGGTATGGGAAGTAAAGATGCTGGATCCAATCATGCTAAAAAGAAGAAATCAAAACAATTGAAAGATCTTGGGTCAATTAGTTCTAACCTGAGGAATAGAAGATTGGAGTTGAAAATGAAAAGTACAATGGGGATTTCTTCCCCTCTCTTACATTAATGTCTTCTATAGCATTCTGGAATTGTAGAGGAGCAAGGAAGAAAGGTGCTTCTCTATACCTTAAAGAATTTGTTAAATTGCATAGCATTTTCTTTTTGGGGTTGGTAGAGACTAAATTATCATCTTTTGATATAAAAGAAGTTAAATTGCTGATTGGAGATGGTTAGGATTATTTTATTGTGCCTTCAGACAGGTTATCAAGAGGTAATACTGTTTTATGGAATTATCATTTGGCTGATTTTTCAATTGTTGATTCTTCTTCTAAATGTATTATTGGAGATCTATCAATTACCAACAAAGGTAAATGGAGGATTGCTTCTGTTATGGAAACAAAGACATGTATAAAGAAGAGAACTTTGGGAGATGTTGGAATTGCACTCTTCAGGTGAGTATCCTATGGTCGTGGATGGAGATCTCAATTGTCTCACTTACAAGGAGGACAAGAGAGGAGGAAAAAGGTTTCAGTTTTCTCAAGGGCCTAAAGAAAAGAAGGCTTTTTTTGCTAATAATGACTGCCATGAGGTTGGGTTTATTGGCCCGCAGTTTACTTGGTGCAATAACAAAACTGGAGGGGCTCATATTCTTGAAAGATTGGACAGGTTCTTCTTTAACTCTATGGCTTTAAATTCATCAAATCATTTGTTTGTTAGACACTTGGCAATAATAGCTTTCGATCATTGTCCAGTTATTCTTAATTTCCTTGACTTTAATCCATCATCTAAGAGGATCATTAAATTTGAGGATGTATGGGCATCTTATCCAGCTTCTTCAACTTTGGTTAAGAAGGAAAGGCATAAATCTTATTTGGGTAATTATTCTCAAATATTGAATTCAGAGTTTAAAAGAGCTTTAAAATCACTGTTCTTTTGGAGTAAGGCTAAGTTAAAGAATTTGAACCTCTTGGAAGAGAGCTTGATGGAAGAGGTTTTGAAGTTGCAAACCAAGGAATCAGATATTGGATTTTTATCGGAAGAAGAATGTTGGATTTTGAAAGCTAAAGTGAACGAACTCAACTCAACTATGTCTCGGTTGAATGCATGGTGGAAACAAACATCAAAGGTCAAATGGATGGTTGAGAGTGATAGCAATTCAAATTTTTTCACTCTTTTGCTAGTGCAAGGAGGAACTCTAGCAACATTATTAAAATAAAGGATGAAAATGGCAATTTAATGGAGGAGCATGATGAAATAGAAGATGTCCTTCTACGATTCTTCAGCCAAAAATGGAGACAGAGGAGTTGTGACTCGGATGGATGTCCTTTGTCGAGGAATGGTTTGAATGATGATGATAGAAAAATGCTACAAGGGGACTTCTTGGTGGATGAGATTGAGCTAGTTTTAAATCAAACTGGAGGTAATATTGCCCCTATTTTTGATGGCATATCCTATTCATTTATCAAAGAGTATTGGAATATCATCAAAATTGATTTTTGGAATGCTATAAATCAATTTCTTTATCATGGTGAGATGAATAAATCTTGGAAAGATACATTAATAGTTCTCATTCCTAAAGTAAGCAATCCTTTGATTCCATCAAATTATAGGCCTATTAGCTTGGGTGAATCAGTCTACAAGGTGGCAGCTAAAGTGATCTTGAATAGATTAATATATGTTATTCCTAAGCAGATCTCGGTGGAATAGGTGGTTTTTATTAAGATTAGATCTCTTGCGGACCATTTGCTGGTTGCTCAGGAATTATTCCATAAATTCAGTTATTCTAAATCATCCAAAGGACTTGTTTCATTTAAAATTGATATGGAGCAAGCATATGATTCAAGGAGTTGGTATACTCTTAAAAACGTTTTGAACTAGTTTGAATTTCCTTCTAAATTCTCAAAGCTCATTTTGGAGTGTGTTGAAGAGTCAAGATTTTCATTGATCATTAATGGTAATTTATAAAAATGGATAGAAGCCAGGAGTGGTTTTCATCAAGGTTGCCACTTGTCACCTCTTCTTTTCATTCATTGTTCCCAACTTCTTTCTAAAGCATTTGCTCAAACTTCAATTGGGATTAGTATTTATCCAAATGGTCCAAGGATATCACACTTATTATATGCAGATGGTGTGATGATTTTCTCTTAAGCTAATAAGAAGGCAGCAAATGAGATTAAAGGAATCCTGACCAAGTTTAGTAAATGGACTAGGCAATGTATTAATGTTAACAAATCTGCCATTCTTTTTGGTAAGATTGTTAATATAAGAAAAAGGAAATCCATTACTCGTACAATGGGGTTCAAAGAAGTTAAAGAATTTTCCTATATTGGTATAAATATGGCTTTAAGAAGATTAGTGGCTACTGATTTTCAATTTATCATTGAAAAATCAATAAAAATGCTCAATATTTGGGTTAGTAAGTTCATTTCTTTGGCTGGAAAATTAACCTTGGTTAAGTCGGTCCTTTTGTCTTATCCAACTTTCCATAGCACACACTCTCTTGTTCCAATTAGTGTGCTTGAGGAAATTGATAAGTTGTGTAGGTGTTTCTTATGGAACAAGTCAAATGGAAGATTGGGTATTCATTATGTTAGTTGGTTTGATTTGTGAAAACCTTTGAAATGGGGAGGCTATGGTTTGTATTCCTCTACATCTAAAGTTGCTGCTCTAAGAGCTATCAGCTTGGCATTTTTTACAAAATAAAGATTCACTTCTACACAAATCTCTTGCTCCTAAGTATGGCACCAAGGTCGAAGCTGGAGACAATAAGAAAGGATTATCATCTTCAAGAAAACTAATATGTGATGGTGGAAAGTTACTTAATCCTTTGATGAAATGGAACATTGAAAATAGATCATCAATTGACATTTACAGAGACAAATGGATTTTAGATAAATGCATCAACAAGTGGCCAACTTTTGTAGTGCCTCAAGGTGATGAGGTATTATTGTTGAACAGGTTTATTGTAAACAAAACCTAGAATGTTGATGAGCTGCTAAAGTTTTTTGGACATGAGCTGGTGGAGCTAATCCTACAAATCAATTTCAAAACAGATCTACACGATGATGAGCTGGAACTGATTTCCAAAATTCGGGTAAGACTTTATCTGGATTGATTTTTGAAACTATGCAGCAACAACAAGAAGAACCCAGATTTTGGAAATGGATAAAAAAATCTATATTGAATTCTGGTGCAGAAGTGTTCTGGTGGAGGCTATTTAAAAATGCAATTCCAACTTGCCATTTCTTATCATATAGAAGGTTGCAAAGAAATAAAATTTGTCCAAGGTGCTGGAATGGTATTGAAGATGTTGAACATGTAGTTGTCGAATGTAGCAAATTGAAAGAAGAGCTCTTACTGTTAAACAATTGGGGATTTGGAATTCCCTTGGTTAACAATTTCAAAGATTGCTGCACTTTGATAAAATCAATTGCCCAACATAATTGTATGCTTCTCAACTTGTTTTGCAATGTTGTGTTTCTTTCTTGGAAGGCTAGGAAAAAATTCATACATGAAGGATTTGAAGATAGTGCAAATGCAATCACTGCAAATGTTGTTAGATATTCTTCTCTTTCTAAAATTGCTTTTAACGTTAGCTCAAACAGATGGGATGTTAACCAGTCTATCAGACTGTTTAATATTTGGCATCCCCCTCCACCCGATTGGTTAAAGATTAATGTAGATGCTTCACTTGGTTCATCTTATAGAGCTGGAATTGGAGGAGTGGTCCGTGATTGCAAAGGGATGTTCTTATTGGCTTTTGGAACATCTTGCATCCATTGGGACATTTCTCAATTGGAACTCTTAGCTATTAAGTCATTGAAAGAAGTTATTAAAGATTGGATGTTCAAATACGAAGGAGTAATAATTAAAAGTGACAATTCTAATGTTATGGATTATCCAACACGCTTTGCTTAATGGCTTCAAGGAGATGGAAGACTTTGAGTTCCTCAAAGATTTTAATTATGATATTTTTAAATGTGTAGATAGAGGTAGTAATAAGTTAGCAGACGTGTGCTAACTTTGCTTTTATTAGTAATTTCATTTGGGAGGATTATGTTTGAAAATAATCCTCCTTCGTTCTTTAGCTTGTTGAAGGAGGAATCCACTTTATAGTTTGCTTATTTTTTTAATGTATTTATTTCTCTTTAAAAAATTAATATATTAATATAATTCAAAAAATGCATAATTCTTTAAAATTCTAGAATTTTCTAACTTGATTAATACAACACTTAACCAACTTCTTAAAATAAGTCACTAGCTAAAATATTTAATATTAATCCACCTTTAGGCTAAACCAACTTAAATTAACTTAATCAACCCTGATTACTATTAGGTAACTCAGGCCTACGAGGCTATTAGCTTAGCCCCAAGGAAGATGAAATAAACTTCACGGCCTACGTGTGAAATAAAGGTAATAATTATTTAACCTTTAAAATATAGATAAATTAATTATTAAAACATTAATACTTAAACTCTAACATAAAACTCCCTTTAAGCCTTAACAAATTCAAATTTTAGATAACTCTAACTAACTACCCAGCCTAAGATATACCCCAGCCACACGACCTTCTACACACACTCTAGATGGTTTGTTAGGACAACTGACTCTAGATATAGGCTAGGCCAGTGTTTACTTTTTGCTGTGTGCTGGATTTTTTTAAATTTTAATTCAACTTGTGGATGAAATTCCCTAGTGTGTTTGCTTACTTTTACTGCACTATATGGATGATCAATGTGTTTGGATACTAGATTACCACTAGGATGGAAACGATCTGGATATTCACTGAATTTTTTACAGGTGGCCACGCTCATGCAGGATAATAAAAAGGGGACTAAAAAATTAATTATAAATATGCTTGCTACGGGTGCTTCAGCTGCTAAGCCCCCAAATAATAGAAAGGTGTAGCTAGTGTGTTTACTTTTTTTGTTTATATATATACAACCGTGTGGGATATATTTTGATTTATTAAATGCTTAGTATAACCTTGCAGGAGAGTCTAGAATTTTTATTTCATATTAATGTAATTTGTTTAAGAGTATCGAGTTGTGAAAGTACATATTTTAGTCAGGATACATAGATCCAAATGTTAGATTCTAAAGAGAAAAGGATACCCCTTTGGGGGATACCACTTTTCTATTTGGAAGTCCAAATTTAGATCATCTTTTCCCTACCCAAAGAGGAAAGGGTGGCCTCCCCTTAATGGAAGAGCTCTATTTTCCATTTGGGTAGCCTACTACGAAGGATCCAAGCAACCCGAAGGAGAAGAAGACTGGAGAATTGAAGATGAAGAGTATCCCACTCAAATTCACTTGCATCGCTATTAGGACTAAAATCTGGGTTTTTGTCAGTGATGCCCGACCACTTTACTTTCTATAGACCCTGTGTTATAATAAGTAGGGCAGTTTATCTATGAGCATTTATTAATTAATTTATTTATATTTGATGTGTTAATGGGATTGCCTATAGGATTGCTTATTTTTCTTAGTTTTTTTGTCCTTTGTGTGCCACTCTTTGTTTAAGCTTGGATATGTGAGTCTAGTGAGGGTGTGTAAAATTTTTCTACTCAAAATTAATTGTTTAAAAATTTAATTATTAAGCAATCTAGAAAGATAACGAATCTAGGGAATTAGCCGGGGATCACCTCAGAGGTCGTATGCATATTTATGCATTTATTCTTTCCTATTTATAGACACTTCCCTGCCTTTGGGTAGAGTCCGAATAATCTGACCTATGAGGATGAGGTGCCGGACCTAAGGAAGCCTACTCTTCTAAAAAATTATTTTTAAGCCTTTTTAAATTTTATGTATACATGATTTGGAGTTGTCGACTAGCACACATTGCATTAGAAACATATTTTAAAGAGTCAAAATTTTAATTGCATTAGTATTTAGCATTTTTACCCAGCATAAGTCTAAGCGGCCAATTAAGAAAATCTCTAAATGTCATGCCCAACTCTCCAAAAATTTAATAATAATATCCCTACCACTCTATCATAAAAATGACCGGACTCATATATTTGAAATCGACTAGATGGTTAAATGGCTCCCGAATCTAGGCCGGTATAAGTCCAGATTCTGCACCACATTAGTTAGGTTCGGACAATTATGGTCCAGTGTCCAAAATTAGATTTGGGATCCATGGCAGATCTTGGATTATCAGACCCCAATCTTCAGGAATATAATCTCAAATTTTTAATAAAATATTCAACTCAAACTAATTATTTTTACAATCTAAAACATAAAGCCCAATACTTAGATTAAGTAAGGATACTTTCGGATGATTCTGGAATCTCAAAGTGTCCCCTACTTTCTTTCCTTGACCCTGTTAATAACTGCTCAATCTTGACCCACTCTCATTTTGAATTCTAAAAATTCACCTCCTTTTATATCACTCTTAAAAAATCTTTAACAAAATTTTGCCACTATTTTAATCGAGAGTTTTCATAGGGGACTCTACCTCCCTACAACGTAATTAACTACGAGGGCTTGCGCTCATAGCAGATTTAGAACCACACACATATAATTTTCAAAATTGATTTATCAAAACTCACTTGATATTTCTTTTAGGAAAGTCTACTTCATAACGATCATATTGTTATAATATACAATTGATAATATATGGTATTCTCTTTTTCCAAAGAGATTTATCACGTGTTAACATCAACTCAAATATGTAATTAACTATCTTTTTCTCTTGATTATCATGGTTAGATCTTAGGTTGAAACCCATTTTGATCCTCCCCTAATCATATGAGGTTCCCACTTAAATTAGACTACGATAGCCTAGAGAAAATTCATAATTCTGGATATGAACTTGTTAGGAGATTTTATCTCCTCCTTTCGTAGAGGTATATCATCTCTAGTGGTCTATTCGACTTCAAAATTAAAATCTAAACTTAGTTCCAAACATCCCAAAAAAAATTTTCAAAACTTAAATTAGTACTCTTTGAAAAAATTCAACCAACAAAGATCGTTATTGTCATGCCCAAATAATTTTCAAAAAGTGATATCTTCTTCCTTAGGGGAGATACATCACTTATTCATAAGGTTTTGGGCATGAGATCAGTGCTAATCTACTTATAATATCATGATTAGAAATTAAATTGAACCTCATTTTGATCTTCTGAGGTCATATGTGGTTCTCTTTAGAATGTAATCATGATATTTGAGGTAGGATTTATGATCTTAGATTTAAACCCCTTTTTGAAGGTTTATTTCCACTTCAAAAAGTGGTATGACTCTAGTAATGGGATGTTGATCTTAGGATTCGAATCTAAAAGTCAATTCTAAATTTCCAAAGAAAGCTAACATTTTTTTAAAAAACCTGTCTTCAAAATTCCACCAACAATATTTTATACATTTTATGAAAGGAAAAGTTTATGAAAAAAAAAAAGGAAAGGAAAAAGCTTTTAAGGGAAAAGCTTCAAGAAATATGATTATGAAAATGTCTATTAACTTATGCCTACCAAATTTTTAGTATGATCTTTTATTATTTTAATTCTATGCTTAATGATCTATTTTAAATTATTTCATGGATTTAAGATAAGTGCTTATTACATGTTGGGTGACCTTACTAATGGCAAGACGACAGTTTTCCTACCATCATAGAGGACCTCAAGATGTCAGATTTTTATATTTCTATTATGAGTTGAGTCAATGGATGTATTATGGAGTCAGTTGGTGTATTGTATTTTTATTTTAAGTGGTTGTATGTTTTAATGAATTTGTTAGAAAAATTTTAGTATGGATGTTTAGTGGATTTTTTTATATTGTATTGATGATATTTATGTTTATATCTTTTGTGAAATGTAACTTCTATGAATTGAATATTATATGTGTTCTAATACGATTGTCTGTTCCCGCCCTGTTAATTCGGGCTAGCTGGGTCGGGTCATGATAATGAAGAATAAGATGATGATGATGATTAAAAATATGTTCTTAATATAACTAATAGTCTTTTAGATAAACTGAGTTAGAAAGATGAATAAATAGCTTAGATGGAGAAGAAAATGGAAGAGTTGATAGATGTTACAGCGTCCCTCCAAAGCAAAGAGGTTCCTTTAACTATGGCTTTGATAGACTCAATTCTAGTTGAACCTTTCTAAAACAATAATAAACCTAAAGAGGTAATAAAGGAAAATAAAACCGAGGTTTTGAAATGAAAGAAAGAAATAGTGTTAGCATTAAATATTAAATAGATGGTAGAGTAGCAAGTTAAGAGAGTTTTGGCACAGTCTAAGGGTGTCTCATCTATTTTTAAGGTATACCTTACTCTGAAGAATATAACTTGGTTCTTTATCCTAAAGGATTTATTTCACCATCATTCAAAAATTTTGATAGAACATGGAATCCAAAGAAACATTTAGCGCATTATAGGTCTAGCTATTAAAATGCAAGAGGCAGTGATGCTCTACTATCCAGACAATTCATGAGCACTTTATTTAGTGTTACATTTGAATGGTATGCTATAATACCGAATCGATTAGTTTAGACATTTGCAGAACTAGAACAGATGTTCACTAAAAGATTTTATGGAGCACTTCACCATGTCACATTAGGAGATCTTATAGTGGAAAAATAGAAACCTGGAGAAAGCCTAGATTATTAATCTTAAGGTGGAGGAACATTAGCATGAAATGTGAGCTACAACTTCAAAATCAACACGCTATAGAAATTTTCTTAAAGAATATTCATAGTCCAATTGTCTTCTTAATAAAAGGATTTAAAATAAAAACTTTTGAGAAGTTTTTTAATAAAGCCACTAATCTTCAAGAACAAATATCTCAATTGAATTTCTCAAAAGATGAATCTCCGATAGAAATTAGAAAATTAAAACATTAGAAGGTGTTGAAAAAGAAATCTAGGTCAATATCTATAGTTGATCATGGTAAATAATCAATACAAATTAAGATTAAAAATTTAAATCATTCATCATACTATCAACAATATAATAAGCCTCCTATTCCATAGTTGAAATCTCACCCTGATTTTATCACTAAAGAATAAAGAGAGAGATTTTAAGCTTTAAAGAATAAGAGTTATTCATTTAAAACAAAGGCTATTAAAAAGATCTTTGAAAGCCTTTTAAATAAATCAGAATTCAAACTTCCTGAACCAAAAAATATAGAAGATGTGGGTAAATCAGGATAGCCTAGATATTGTCCATATAATTACATGATCAATCATGAGTTGTAGGATTGTATAACATTTAAAGAATGGCTTGAAAGAAGCTTTAAAGATAGATCAGTTATGATACCCAATGAGTACTAAGCTAATTCTATTTAGGGATCTGCTAAATGCATGATTGGTGAGCCTTTTGTATCTATTTTAAATTCAAAACTGGGTGATATCTGTGATATAGCTTTCTCCTGATCTTCTAAAAAAAATTCTATATAAACTTTATCATTCATCTGCTCAGGTATCTCAAGAAGTGTAAAGTCCCCTCCAGGTTGATCTAGTAGCTCCTAAAGAGGAATTCCAAATAAAGTTCCCGTTAAAGAACCAAAGAAGATATCAGCTAGCTAATTTTCATTAGTTCAAAATGTAGAACTCAAGAATAAAAATACTAACAAAAATAAAAAGATATGGTTTATACTAATAGCGAAGCAAAGAATCTTGTACCTCTTACACTATATGATTTATATTTTTTCAGGTAAGGGGCTAAGAAAGCAATGAAGAAAGATTCAATGTATATCTTGTATATATCTAGTACTGATCAAACAAATGATGTAACAAAAAATAATTCTATAGAACCTTAAATAAACTTAAATGAGTTAAAATAATCTCTTCAATATTTCTCTAATAGTGATTCCCCTATCTTCAATATTTAGGACAATCCTTTTAAATAGAATTAAGATGTCTGATTTTGATAATTCATCAAATGAAGAATTAAAGATTAATAAACATACATAATCAAAGGAATCAACTATCTCTTCCTCAGAAGAGATAGTCAAAGTAAATTTGCACTGAGATAAGGTGTTACCACCATCAGCATCTATAGCCAACAAAAAAAAAAAACTTGTTGCTGATAATCCAAAAACTTAAATACTAGTTCAAATAAACTAAGATGTGGTTAATTTAGATATTTCTAAAGTTGATTATAATGTATTAGCACATCTTAAAAAACTACATACAAAACATAGTATATATGATGTTTTAATTCTCTCTAAGAAAATGAGGGAGGCTTTAATCAAAGCTTTGCTTGATCCGGAGATCTGTAAGAATATGTTAAAATCAATGTAGTTTAAAGAAACATTGAGTTGCAAAGTGTTTCTAGAAGTTACATTTTCAAACGATAATTTACTGTTAGGAATCCTTTGGTATATATATATACAAAAATTTAAATTGTTTGATGTTCTTGGTTATTCGGGTGCATCGGTTAACATTATTACTCTTAGAACTCTTGCATACCTAAGGGTGGATACATGCAAATTCAGTTCTAGAAAAATGGTGTTGCGAGGATTTAATGAAAAAATCAAGAGGGCTTTGGGTTCAATTTCCTTGCTTTTGGTAGTAGGAAACTTGAAACCCAAAGCCAAATTCCATATAATAGATTTCGAAGCCAAATTCCATATAATAGATTTCAGAGCTTCTTTTAAATCTCTTTTGGGTAGGCCCCAGCTACTTGAATATAAAATGGTGTCTATCA
This sequence comes from Dendrobium catenatum, assembly GCF_001605985.2. Taxonomy (NCBI): domain Eukaryota; kingdom Viridiplantae; phylum Streptophyta; class Magnoliopsida; order Asparagales; family Orchidaceae; genus Dendrobium; species Dendrobium catenatum. Next base: position 95,490 of record NW_021320058.1, on the reverse strand, counting down.
CCCTTCATCAATGTATTAAATAATGTTATAAGGGAGTAGAGCATTGTATTAAGGGTGATATACATCCCATTTTAATTCATGAAGTTGATATATACTAATATGCTTCATACAATCTACCGAAAAAAGTAGACCATTTTCACTAAAAAACTCAAACTAGCATAGGAAGAAGCAGAAGAAATGAAAGAAAATGAAAAAGAAAAGGAAAAATTAAAGCATTTTGATCTTGAACACAATGTTCACTAGGCACCTGCTCCTCTCTAACAAAAAGAAGGTAGAATGGCTCAACAATTTAGATGAACATGTCAAGGGTGGAAAAATTGAGTGACAAAAAAAGTGTGCAAATAAAGTTTCCTACAATACATATTGATTTCAATTCCAATTCAGTGGAGGAATCATGTTTGATTGTTTAAAAGCCACAAGCTATATAATATAAGAATAATATAAAGCAGCAAAAGTTTTATATTTCTAAAACATTTGGCAGTGATGAGGATAGGATCCAAGTCATTAGGGAAAATGATTCAAATCTATCTACAATGGAAAGATTAAAGAAGTATGTTAAAAATATTACCTTACTCCCCTCTTCCAAAGTGATGTAAAAAGGTTAGAGATAAAAGCCTCACCTCCTTTAAATATAAACACTAAAGCGAACGTATTTGTACCTTCTATCGGTAAAACCCCTAAAATTGATGTACCCTTCAAGGATCCATTTATGGATGAAATAGTGGAACTTCCTTTTGACTTGTATTCTAACTATGTATGTAAGTTTGCTAAGCATGGTTTAAAACCATCAAGTTGGACTAGAAGTGAAGCTCAACAGCTAAAATATCTATGGAATACAAAAAAACATATAAAAATATGTCAAGACCAAGAATTGACTTCACTATTTTATATTCATTTGATGATGATGATGAATATAGCTATAAAAGCTATAATAGAAATGCCACCGCCTAAAAGTCTTACTAAGTCAATATCTTTCTAAGGTTAATTAGAATACCTTGGAAGATTTTTATCAAATCTTTCAAGGAGATGTCAGTCATTTATAGCTTTATATAAGAAAGATGCCCGATATAAGTGGGATAAAAAGTATTAGAAAGTATTTGACTATATAAAATAGTATTTGACAAGTCCTCCAATATTAGTTTCTTGAATTTTTGGGAAGCCCTTGATTTTATATGCCACATTTCTAAGTGAGTCAACATCAAGCGTAATACATTACAATATCTAATGACTCATCCAACACTATCAAGAAGATTAGCTAGATGATCAATGGTTTTGTGATAATTTGAAATCACATTCATTCTTTTATAAGCAGTAAAAGGGATAGCTATGGCAAATTTTCTAGCAGCTCATCCAGTATAAGATGATTTCCTGATCAATGATGAGCTACCAGATCAACCAATCATGAATCTAGAGTTAAATAGAAAATCCACTTTGTAATTCTATTTTTATGATGTTGCTTCTAGTCAACAAGAAACATTTAATTATATGTTCCTAGGAAAAGATGGAATTCATATAGTATCCATTACTCCAAAAGGTCTAATGTATTACTCTTATCATTTGTCAAAATCTTATATGAATAATGAAGCTGAGTACGAGGCTTTGATGACTAGGTTAAAATTAATAATCCTAAATGAAATTCAAGAAATCAAAATTTTTAAACATTTATAGAAAGTGGTTAATCAGATAGCTAGTTCTTATCAAGTACTTAAAGAAAATTTGGTTCCTTATCATCAATATGCAATGCATCTCCTTAAAAAAATCCAAATGTAACATTGTACAAGATTACTCAAGAACATAATTCCATAGCAGATGCTTTAGCAAAGTCTTTATCATGTCCCAAAGGAGAATTAATTATAATATAAGTACAAGGATGTCATGTTCTTTCATCTATAAACTTTGATTATGTAAAAAGAAAATCTTCTGTTGAGGTGAAAATTATTTCAGCGATAGATGATAAAGTGGTAGATTAGAGAAAACCTTTCATCGTATAATTGGAAAAACATAAGCTTCCGCATGATAGATCGGTCCAATTGATCAGCCATCCTCCAGAATGAAAGTTCGTTAGGGATATTAAGCCCTATAGAACTGGCCCAAGCTAACCAATAGGGGGGGTGAATTGGTATTTTAAAAAATTTCTTTTCACAAA
>NW_021320058.1:92823-93277 GCF_001605985.2 Dendrobium catenatum | reverse complement strand
CTCTCTCTCTTTCTCTCCTCAAGGTCTTCTCAGGTCAAGGAAGCAGCAAATGATTATTCAAAAAATTGAACAAGAGCTCTTAAATAGAAGAGATTCAAAGGAGATCATTAATTGTAAGTTGCCGACAATATCTTCCAAGCCGATATGTACATTGTCCTGGCCGATCAGTACAAATCTCAGAAGATCGGCCAGACCATCGCCCTGAATGCAAATCTGGACGATTGAAAATTGGCTTGATTGTCCAGGATGATCTCACAATCGTCCAGGACGATCAGTATAAATCAGAGGAAAATCGTCCAGAGCATCGCCCTGAATTTATGCTAGCCGATATTTATCGTCCAGAAGTAACTAAGGTTTTTAATTAGATCGTCCTGGCTGATCCTGAGATCATCCAGGACGATATGATCGTATAAATCATTCTTAATTACTCCCTTGATTTCCTGATCAATTAAGG
>NW_021320058.1:90317-92773 GCF_001605985.2 Dendrobium catenatum | reverse complement strand
ATACGAGCTGGCCGATATTTATCGTCCAGAAGTAACTAAGGTTTTTGAATAGATCGTCCTGGCCGATCTTGCGATCGTCCAGGACGATATGATCATATCAATCATCCTTAATTACTCCCTTGATTTCCTGATTAATTAAGGGATAATTTATGAATATCATCCAGGCCGATCAATGATCGTCCTGGCCAATTATTAAAAAATAAATAATACCTTAATTGTCTATGGCGAAAATTTCTTTCTGTTTTGAGCTTATCGTCCTGGCTGATACACGTATCATCCAGTACGATCTGTTAATGATGGCTACCTTATTTAAGAATCCTTGTTTAGATTTTCTGTTTTAAGCCCGATCGTCCAAGACTATGTAAATATCGTTCTTTCCGATATGAGTAAAAACAGAAATTCTAAGTCTCTCAAGTATGTGTGTGTATTTGTTTTGAGCTTATCATCCTGGCTGATACACGTATCGTCCAGGACGATCTGTTAATGAAGGCTACCTTAATTAAGAATCCTTGTTTAGATTTTCTGTTTTAAGTCAGATCATCCAGGACGATGTAAATATCGTCCTGGCCGATATGAGTAAAAATAGAAATTCTAAGTCTCTCAAGTGTGTGGTTACTTAGCATCAGTCTCTTTGAACATTATAAATAGACTCAAGAAGAGAAAAAGCAAAGTATAGACTAACTTAATCCTAACCAATGCAATCTTGAATTGGCATCATTTGTTCGTCCGATCTTCGATTCCTGAAAAGTTAGAAGTAACATGCAGTCCAAGAGTATCAATAGTGTTTATTAATCATCAAAAACATAAGTTATGAAAATAGATTTGCAACAATCTCCCCCTTTTTGATGATGGCAAACACAAGTAGGAAAATCTCAGTAAAAATAGCAGTTCATTAAAATTTCAAAGTTACAAGCACATTAACTTTTCCTACCACATCCTACTCCCCCTTTTGTCATCACTAAAAGAGGGTCCTAGACACACAAAATAAAAAAGGAAACAACACAATAGAGACTAAAACAAACTACAAGATAAACTACAGAAACAGACAACAGAAAACAGAAAATAAAGACTAGAAAAATGAGGGACCCTGATCATCAGATGGAGGTGGTGGAGGTGGCTGCTGAAAGTAGCTAGCTAGCGTAGTGAACTGAGCATTGAAACCGGCGATGTCCTATTCATGCTGCTGCTGGTGGTGAGTAATGTAGCTGTTAAAACGGGCTAAGTCTTTTATGCGGTACTGCTCGTAGCGGGTCATGTCCTCAGAATGTTGCTGCTCCTATGCAGCAACGTAAGGGTCGAAGTGGGTCTCCCATCGATCAAACCTCTCCACTAATTGGTCAAGCTGAGAGTGCTGGTGAAGAAGAGTAGGATCAGGAACAGGACCGAAAGCGGGAGCCTCCTCCTCCTCAGCCCCGCGAGGTTCCTCATCCCCAGGGTGGAGACGAGTACTGTGAAGGGTACTGAAGGAATTGTTTGAGTAGAATAGAGTTGGGAGGTTGGGTGGAACAGGATATTGAAGTTGATATTTGGTTTCAAGGACATAAGCTATGAGGTGTCCAAAAGCCAGATTGGGTTTCCTTTTATGACCTGGATCGCGGATTGTGATTAAGTGATCAATGTACCGAAAAATTAAGTCTGCAGTATTGAATTCTCTATGTGCCATGATGTAGAAAGTAGTTAGGGAAAGTAGAGGAGTGATGTGGATTCGGTCCCTGGCTTTTGGAATTATGGAGATGCGAAGGACATGTTGGATTGTCCTAGCATCTTTGACTAAAGAGCTAGTCTCTCCAACATGAAAAGGTGTATTGGTCTGGCGAAGGAAGTGATTTGTCGTGGACCAGTCAAAGTTAGGATCTGAAGCGATTAAGTACAGCTTATCCCTGGTTGTGGATAGCTATAAAAGTTTAACATAGTCCTGATATATGATTTCGACGGGGCGTCGATTCACATAGGAGGTCAGGACTGTGAAAGTAGGATTTATGCGAAGGTTTCTGAAGAATTCACGAAGAAGCTCAGTATTAAAGGGGAAAGCAAGAGACAAAATGAAACAAAGGGAAGTGTGAGCGAAAAGATCCATTACCCGATATGAAATGTGGGTAGGATTGATGATTCTCGAGACAATTATCCCACATTCTTTATATCGATGGTAAGCAGCTTCATTAGAGACAGTTATCCCACATTCTTTGTATCGATGGTAAGCAGCTTCATCTTCTGCCTCCCTGAAATGAGGGTCAAACCTAGCCCTCGAAGAACTCCCAGAAGTTTGTCGAACACGTTTCCCATCAGCCATAGTGAGGAGTTAGCAAGAAAAACACAAGAGGAGAAGGGATGTGAAGTGAAAAACATGGTCGAAATGGCCAGAATTTAAAGAAATGACCATATCGTCCAGGCCAATCACAGAATCCTCCAGGACGATATGGCACAATAATTGCGTACAGGCCGATTGGTCAAAAAGG
>NW_021320058.1:66113-87282 GCF_001605985.2 Dendrobium catenatum | reverse complement strand
TAGAGTGTATTAAATATATATATATATATATATATATATATATGAAAGCAAAAGATCAAAATATCCTCAAAAGGAGTCTATCCTGGCTAAATTTAGCAGAGTTAGGAATGAGAAATTACCATTGAAGGTCCATAGGCCCCTTGTTCTTGGTTATGATCCATCCACTTTGTCAGATGGTAATAGGTTACCTTCATACTCATATAACATTACACTATGTAGTGCAATGACACATTGTGGGTGCCATTCTTATGATTACTAAGTATAGGGTAATTAAAGAGGAAAATGGAATATAAACTAAAGAAGTTAAAAATTATGAATAACAAGCATATAAAGGAAAAGACCCCTTAGCTGATAAATCAATAGATGAGATTCTTAAACCAAGCTGCATTTTTAAAAGGTAGATCATTATCGGAGCATGTTCTATTGATGCAAGAGATTTTTTATAAGTTTAGATTTTCTAAATCTAAAAAAGGGATGATGGCGGTGAAGATCGATATGGAACAAGCATATGACTGTATGTCTTGGAATGCTTTGAAAAATATACTTAATTACTTTGGGTTCCCTGTTGCTTTCTCAAGCCTTATTATGGAATGTGTTACTAATCCAAGATTTTCTATTCTTTTCAATGGAACAAAATAAAATTGGATTGAAGCAAAAAGTGTTTTTAGACAGAGATGTCCACTTTCTCCCTATCTTTTCATCTTATGTTCTCAACTCTTATCTAACAACTTGCACAAAAATGGGAAGAATGTGGGTATTAAAGTCGATGCATTGGCTCCCAAGATCTCCCGCCTTTTATATGCAGATGATGTTATTCTTTTTTCTAAACCTAATAATGGTCATTTGAAAGTGCTTAAAAGGATCATTGTAGATTACTGTAACTGGACTGGACTTTCATTTAATGTGAATAAATCGGCTATTATGTTTGGGAAGTCGGTTAGTATAGCAAAGAAGAAATATTTATCCAAAATTCTCAATTATAAGGTGGTGCAAGAAATGAAGTACTTGGGTACTAACCTTTGCATATGAAGAATGGTCTCTTCCAATTTTTTATTCCTGCTTGAAAGGGCATCAGCAAAAATTAACAGTTGGGGTAATAAGTTTTTTTCATTGCCTGGTAGAATTGTGTTGGTAAAAACTGTTTTGCTGGCTATTCCAATCTTCGATGTTTCACATTCTTTGGTCCCCGTTAATATCCTGAAGAATTTGGAAAACATATGCAGAGAATTTATTTGGAAAAAATCGGATAATGCTGCTGGTATGCACTACATTTCGTGGGAGGTTCTTTGTAAACCTTGTGTTGAAGGAGGAGCGGGTTTGCATTCTTCTGTTGCTATGATGGGTCCTCTTAGATCTAAATATGCTTAGGAGTTCATTAAAGAATCCAAATCTTTGATGTATAGGTCTCTAAGAGCTAAATATGGAAATGATATCTACAGTGGAGTGAGAAAACAAAACTGTTCGGTTACATGGAAAATTCTAATGAATGGTTTGAATTCCTTACGGCCAATAATGAAATGGAAGGTTGCTATAGGAGCTTCCATTGATACACTTGAGGATATATGGATTCTGAACAAGAATATTTCCAAATGGCACTTTCATCAATGTCATGGTAGAAGAATTCCCTAGGCTTGATTTCTTTATTCAAAACAGGGAATTGAATCAGATTGAGCTAAGGAAACATTTTGGCCCGGAATTAACAAAGCAAATTTTACAAGTAAAGATTGAAGAAAGAAATGATTCCAGAGAACTTTTGTACAAGTTTACAAGTAAATCATTAGCTGCTTTGGCTAGGAATGATCACGGTGCTGTTAGTAACAAGAACAGCTATTGGAAATGGCTGAAATTAATTAAACTGTCGGCTCGGGTGCATTGCTTATGGTGGAGATTACTTAATAAAGGTATTCCAACTATGGATTATCTCATGTACAGGAGGATTAGTCTGTCGAATTGTTGCCTAAGAGGTTACACAACAGTTGAAAATGAGGAACTGTGGTTTTTTAGTTCGCCTGTTTGTTACCATGGACAATTGAGGATTCAAACTTCCTAGATACAATACTTGGTTAGATTATATCAGTGGTTTAAAGGTTTAGTCTAATTCAAATCCTTTTTTGGCCAATCTTTACTGTACAATGGTCTACTTTTCTTGGTAGAGTAGGAATAATGTTACCCATGAAGGTAATGAGTTGGGGATGGGATTTCTGGCTGCTAAGGCTATTGAAATAGCTATTTCTTCTTCAAAGTGCGGAATCTTCTTGAATCACTGGGGAGCCAATCAGCTTTGTAAGCTGCCCAATTCTTCTTGGCACCCTCCTCCACCTGAGTGGATTAAAGGTAACTTTGATGCTACCCTCTTAGATTCTAATGAAGCCGGATTTGCAGGAGTATTCAGAGACCATAAAGGAAGATTCTTCTTTGCTTATGGTATCAAATGTGTACATTGGGACATTGGTTTGTTGGAGCTTATGGCTATAAGTGCTTTGAAATTCTTTCACAATAAATGGAGCTTTGAAGCTAAAGGGATTATCGTCGAAGGGGATAATCATAACGTCATCAAGTATCTTCAAAGTTCTTTGAATAAAGCTTCCCACAAGGAGGAGGAGATTGAAGATTTATCTTTCTTGGAAGATTTTGGTATGTTTCTTTTTCATACTGTTCATAGTGATTGTAATCAACTAGCCGATTTATGTGCTAATTTTGCTTTAGTAGAAGAATATGTTTGGGAGGATCTCTATTGCAATAAGATCCCTCCTAGTTTTTTTTCTTTGCTTAAAGAAGAGTGTGATAGGTGTTCTATCATTCTCTAGGTTGTATCTGTTTTTTTTTCTTTTTAGTTTTATGCCTTTGGCAGTTTCAAAAAAAAAAAAAAACAAATGACATTCTCAAAAATGCAATGAGAGCATTCAAAAATTAAAGATGGAAAGATTAAAAGAAAAATTAAAAGTAAAAGAATTGAAAATGTTTAAATGGGACATGGAATTTCACCCCATTTATTCCAAGGTCATTAAGGGCAAGTCCATTGATGATGTAGTTTAGGAAATAAGAGATATTTTTAAAGATAAGGAAAATATAATTTGAGGAGTTTGATACTAAAGAAGATGATTTATTTATAGATTATGATGAGGAAGATACTCTGGGTAGATGTATATTTATGGTGGACACCAGAGAATCTTATTTAAAAGATAATAATCCTAGTAAATTATATATGGAAGAAGTAGGAGAACCAGTTGCCATATAGTCTGCTCTAGATTTGTTGAGTAGGCTCATAAGTAAAGATGAACACATTGATAAGTTCAAAATAAAGATAGAGGAAATGATGATTAAAATGTCAGAGATGTAATGTGAAATAGCATAGACACAACAAATTCAAAATAAATATCCTTAGCTGATAGTTCACGTGTTAGATGGCCATATACTATATAGGAAAAAAGAGGAAAGTCAAAAATACAAAAATATTTCATATTGAAAGGATATCAAAAAATTAATAGAATTCTAAGTAAGGGAGTACTTACCACAATCTTGAGGTGCATCATCTATTCTAAAGGGTAGACCCTATTAAGAGAAATTTAAAATAATTCACTAACCTAAGGGTTTTAAGCCACCTCAATTCTAGGTGAGTAGTGGTACAAAGAACTCAATCCAGTATTTGAAACACTTTCATGGTAGTTATTGTAAAACTAGAGGTATTGATGCTCTTTACTTCGATAGTTTGTTTGCAGCCTGTCTAAAATAGCATTCAATAGACATGCAGATCAACCTAATGGGTGAGTAAGAACTTTTACTGAGTTAAAAAAATTTATTTCTAAAAAGATTTATTGGGATGCAGCGCCACATTATTGTGGGTGATATAGTTGTTAAAAAAATAGAAGTCGGGAGAGTTGTAAGAAGATTGCATTCTAAGATGGAAGAATTTGTCCCTAAAGTATAAACCACAACCACAAGAAAAGTATGCAATAGCGATTCAATTTAAAAATATTTAAGGACCTATTTCATTTCTTTTTGAGAAATTATTAAATAAAGCAAGCAATTTATAAGAAGAGGCTTCTTGTTTTCGATTCTTCAAAGATCAGGCTAAAGAGAGAAAAATAGTAAAACCTAAGAAAGAATTTGAGAAAAAGTCAACATTTATGTCAGCCGTTAAAAATGGAAAGAAACTAGTGAAAAATTAGTTAGAAAATATTCATCCTCATGCACTTGTATCCTTTTATAGATCCTTTCTTAACATATTTTAAGGATAAGTTGAATAAATTCTATCCTTTTAAAATAGAGTCGGTTAAGAAATTTTTTAGAAATCTTATTAGGAAACACACATTAATTTTTTTAAGGCTAAGAAGCTTGAAGAGGCAAATAAAAGGGATGACCCTAACATTTGTCCTTAACATCAAATGCTAAGCCACACAATTGAATATTATTTTACCTTGAATGACTAGCTAGGCAGAAACTTTAAGCAAGGTAGCATGGTCATCCTGAAAGAGAACCTTATCAATCTGAACAAAGGACTATAAAGGTCATTTTAGGAAAATCTTTTAAAAATTCTCTCCCTTTACTTAAAGAAGATTGGGATCTAACTTTATCCTATACGTATAAAAAGTTATTAATAAATTTTTTCAACTTTTTCAATAATTATCTATGAGAGCCCACAACCTAATCTTCGAGGTTTAGCTATAGTCATCATAGGAGGATCCTAAGATTATTCCGCTACAGTAATTTTAGGAACTACTATAAATAAAAATGAAAAAGAAAGTGTGAGGTAAAATTTGAGAGGGAAAACATAATTTGAAAGAAATGTGTCCATACAAAGAATGGTCAAGTGAAATACTTATCTCCATTGATCTTATATCACTTTTACTTTATTCTGCCAATAACAAAGGGTTAAGAAGAAATAAAAATTTGTCTACTTACATCTTGATGGTAAATGCTTAGAATGAAATAGAAACATAAAATAATAAAGATCAAAATGATAATCCTAACCATGTAGTGGTTAATGAAAATTTTATGAAAGATAGTCTCCCAATCACAACCTCTAATAAGAATTATGAATTTCAAATCTTATCAGATAGTGATGCCTCTAAGACTAATTTTCAAGGGAACCCTAACTTGATATATTTCATAGATTCAGATGCATCATTGGAAAGTAACACAGAATCACCTAGGGGCATTATAGACCTTCTAATGGTTTGCATCCTGAGAAAATTATGGAAGTACTACTTCGTTGTGGAAAGGCCTTATCACCTAGGATTTTAGCTAATGAGAAAGGCGTAAGTCATGTCCAATAATTAAACTCACTCCTCAAATTAATAATAAAATCCTTCCTTAGGTGCACTAGGTGATGATCCAAATGTTTCAAATGTATATGATAGTGTTTTAGCTTATCTTAGGAAGTTGCTAGCTAGACTAAACATTTATAATGCCCTCCTTCTTTCAGAAGAAATGAGGGAGCCTCTAATCAAAGCACTTCTCAATCCTGAGAATTGTTTAGATCATTTAGCTTTAACCTTAGAAGATGAAGCATTATACTTCAAGAAAATTCTAGCAGTAGCCTTTTTTATGAGGATTTACTCTTAGGAACTACCGATCACAATCACTCACTATATATTTATATAAATGTTAGAAACTTTAAGTTGTCTAGATTCCTTATTGAACCAGGTGCATCAGTCAATATTATTAATATAAGACTCTCACTTCTCTTAAGGTAAACACATGTAGACTTAGAACTGACAAGATGACGCTACACAAATTTATTGAGAAGGGAAAGAAGGCTTTAGGTTCTATTATGTTATTGTTCAAAATTGGAGAGTTAAAAACAAGATATTTAGGCCTCAAACACTTATAAAGAAAAATATAAAGATAAAGAAAGAAAATATGATAATTGTGATGATGACAACAAAAAGGTGATCTTTAGTCCTCTAAACACTTGTCCTTAAATGTTCAATTGGTAATATGTTCTTAACTAAATTGTTCTATAATTATGTTTATTTATATTGGAAAGCAAGGAATAAGTTTATAAATGAAGGTAGTATAGAGAGCTCGATGATGATTGTTGTTCAAGCTGTATTTGTTCTTAATTTTCTTTATCTTTTAGTAATATAAGTTTGGGCCACTTGAGTGTTAATTAATTGTTTTGGCTGTTAAATTGTTGGCACCCTCCTCCACCCAATTGGATCAAGGTGAACATTGATGCATAATTTTTATCTTCATACAAGGTTGGTATTGGTGGGGTATTCTGAGATAGTCAAGGTAAATTTATGATGGCTTTCAGGAAAAAGTAAGTCCATTGAGATATTTCCCAGCTAGAGCTTTCATCAATTCATTTGTTAAGAGATGTTGTCAAGGAATGGATATTGTTGTACAAGGGGATTGTCATCGAAGGCAATAAGTTAGCAGATCTTTGTTCTAACAATGCTATCTTTAGTGATTTCCTTTGGGAAGAGATTAGCTTTAATAAGGTTCTTCCTTCTTTTCTTACTTTCTTAAAGGAGGAATTGGTTGGGAATGATTCCTAGGTTGTATTGGGTTTTCTATTTTAGTTAATGTAATGATTCTTATTGCTTCTTCAAAATAAAAACACTTGTCCTTAAAGAGGTGGGAGGATGGCTCAAAGATCCCATGGTCGAGGTTATGCTTCATTTGAATGAAAAATATTACAAATGTATATTCAATTAGAGTCATGTTCAGATGATAATAATGTTGCGGATCTATGGCTTATGATTTTGATGATAGCAAACATTCTTTGTTCTCTACAACTGCCTTATGTACTGACATTTCAGGTTCACACGATCGGACTGCAATTTGGAATCAGCTCAAGATTGGGTAGACTAGGTCTGAGTCAGTTTGTAATCTTTTTCCTTTCTTGAGTCTGTTGTATTTGGTGTGGCATCTGATGATTTGTAACTTGGAAGATTTTTTGTTATGCCCTAAAAGATTTCTATTTTTTGTAACATCGTATGGGATGATATTTATATCGTCCTGGACAATTTGACAAAAGTAGAAACCCTAATTAGGGCATCCTCATTAAAGCAGTCGTCTTTATGCAAAACACATCGTCCTAGACGATTTTGTATCGGCCAGGATGATCGGCTCAATTCAGCAAGAATCTGCCGCCAGATCTATTAAGAAATAACCTATTTTTGGACATCGTCCAAAGGATCGGCCTGGACTATAAAATATCGTCCAGGAATATCCAGGATAATTTTTCTAAAATTTCTCAGGTAGTTTTGGAAAGCAATTAATGGGGATTTCGTCCGGGCCAATCGCAAGATCGTCCAGGATAATTAAACATCATCCAGCTTCATTTCAGGGAGATATTCAGGATGATTTTCCTCATATTTGAGATAATCGGCCAGGACGATATGCCTATTATCCTGGACGATAATGGCGGCAACTTGCATTAATGAGCTTGTTGTGAGAGCTTCTATTTAAGCTATGGCAAGGCACTTTGTAAGTGTCTTTGGTAGCCATTGGAGCTTCATTCTTGTGAGGGAGACTTGAAGAGAGAGCTTGAAAGGGAGTGAGGAACGAGTGAAGTCTGAGAGGTAGAAGATCTTGTGAGCGGGGACTCAAGGGAGTGTGGAGGGGATTCCACACGGTTGCTCCGGCAGGCTTTCACCTTAATACCGTCAGATTCAAGGCTCGTCTCGAGGGAAGCTCACCAAAGAAGAATATCTCTTTGGTTTCAAAGAACCCGGTGACTCCGCCGCACCAGGGAAGGTGGAAGTGATTTTGTGAGGGCTTCTCTGCCTACCTGTGGGGGCTAAAGGAGAGACACTATTTAATGCAATACTTGGAGGGTGCCTCCAAGGAGTGGATGTAGGTCAAGGTTTGACCGAACCACTATAAACCCGGTGTGTTCTTTTCTTATTATCACTTCCGCATTTATTTCTCTTCCGCGCTTTGATTGTGGTGATTTTGGTTGGAGTTTTATCTTTGGTTTTAAAGTTTTCCAATTCACCTCTCTCGTTATTAGCTTTAGGACTAGTTTATTAGGGCCTAACATCCCTAACGAACCTTCAAATAAAAGTGTACAATGTGTAAGAATTTCATTTGGCTATGGAAATATAAATCCTCCTCAAAGTTCAACATTACTATTGAATAAGACACTGATGAAGAAGAAAACATTCAAAGCAATGAATCTAAATTAATAATGTATAAAAGGCTAAAAAAAATTAAAACTTTAGCTCTGGCCGCACTGTCACTTGACAAGGTCGTAGGGTTAGTAGTTAAGGATTGTCATAGTATTACTAATGAAGTGGGAAGGATTAAAAAGTTATTTCCTTGTACATATACTTCATGAATAAAAGATGATGTAAAACTTGAGGAAGATGATGTAGAACTTGAGGAATATGATTTCAATGAATTAATGGATTTACCTATTGGTTGTTACTCTCCATGTATCAAAAATATGGTTATTGAAGATCTCACACAATAAAAATGGTTGTCTTACTAAAAATATAAGAAACTTAAGAGATAGTTTTACCTTTGGTTCCATTAAAATGTTCCATGCTAATGAGTACTATTTTATGATAAATAATCATCGCAAAACTTATAGGGTCTTTACAAAAACCATTTATTCTTTTAATGAGTTTTGTTTAAAAATGTCAGATCATTTAGATGAGCTTCAAGTTAGGGATGCACCCCCTAAATTTGAAGAAGAACTTAAAACTATAATTGATGAACTGAAGGAAATTAACCTTGAAGTAGAAGATGACCCTCACTGCACTTTTATTAGCTCTTTATTGAGTGAGAATGAATTAAACAACTTGATTAAATTAAATTATCTTATGATTTAAGGATTTTATTCCTTGTTATATAATGAAATGCTAGGCTTATCTTTAGAGGTAGTAATTCATAAACTTGGAATTTGACTTGATGATATTCACATTATGTAAACTCCTATATGCATGTGACTTGAAAATGAAAAGTCAATATTTAAGTAAAAAATTGGCCAAGGCTAGTTTTGTTTAGGATAAATAATATCCCTTTTGGATGGTTATTGTTATTCTAGTTAGAAAGAAAAAAATTCAAATTAGATTATGTGTTGAGTATAGGGATCTAAACAAGGCATGTCCCAAAGATGAGTTCTCATTACCTATACCAGAACTCATGGATGATAATGGTTCTTTGCATGATATTTTCTCATTCATTGATGATTCATCTGGATATAAACAAATCAAGGTGGCTTTAAAGGATGAAAGAAACACAACATTAAGAAAACCTATAAAAATTTTATGTTACAAGGTGATGCCCTCTTATATTAAAAATGATGGTGAACCTACAAATGAGGCAAGTATTAGATTTTCATTGAAATTATTCACAATCAAGTAAAATGTTACATTGATGATCTAGTCATCAAAAGCAAACCTTTATTAAAATGTTACATTATGTAAACCAAGGAGCTCGAGTGGACTTGGATTACAATAAGTCATTATTAAAGTTGGTCCGTTGAGAGCTAATTTTTCTTGGAATTTTATTAATAAGTATGAATCGTTGCTCAACAGGATTTTGGCTTCTATATATGGCAAAGACATATTGAACTATGAAATTAAATAGAATGTGTCATCTACTTGTAGAATAATTATAAATGGGGCAAAGTATATACAACCTATTATTAGATGAAAAGTATCAACAGGTTCTAAAGTGGATGAATTAAAAGATGTATGGCTTCCTGATAAAAGTATTCAAAATTGACCCACTTATTTTGTGGAAATGGATGAAGTATGCAGGTATCTTGATGAATTTATAATAGATGGGAACTGGAATTAAGTCATGCTAAGTAAGTACTTTGGTACATAATTGGTGGAAGTTATTAAATCAATTAAGATTTATTATGATATACAAATGGATAAATTGGAGCTATTTTACAAATATTATGGTAAATCAATAGCTGTTGAAGCCTTATCTAAATAGTTTGAAGAATTTAGTGAAGATAATTATTGGATTTGGATTAGAAAATTGAAGTTCAAACCTCGAGTTAAATTCCTTTTAATGATTTTCTAGTGTATAGGAGGTTTTTGGATTTCAATGTCTACCTGAGAGGTTGTATTATTATAGAAAATGAATGACACATTGTTGTAGGATGTGACAAACTTTGTAATGTATTTCAGTTCCTTAAAACATTGGGTTTGTTTATGCAGAGTGTTAATTCTCTTAAATATTGTAATAAGATGCTAGAAAAGTTATCAACATCAAACCCTTTCATTGGGAATTTGTATTTCTCACTTGTATTTTTTTCTTAGAAGAGTAGGTGTAAGAATATACATGGAGGAAAGGAAGATTTTTTTTTCATTGTTAATGTAGTTATCTGGGTTGTTGCTTCCGTCACTTTTAATATGTATTTAGATCACTGGGTTGAATTAGCCTCATCAACTCTCTCGTTCCTCTTAGCACCCTCCTCTGCCCGAATGGATAAAAATAAATATTGAAGGCTCTCGGTTGAGATCAAATAAGTTAGGTATTGGTGGAGTGCTAAGAGATTGTATAGAAAGATTCCTTTTATCTCTTGGCTTCATCGGACTTCACATGGACATCTCACAACTGGAGATGCTAGCTATTACATCTTTGAAGAAGGTTATACATGATTGGATGATTATTGTAAAAGGAATTATTATAGAAGGATAAAATTATAATGTTATCAAATCCATTCAAAGCTTGATGAATAAGAAGTTTTCGAACAAGGAAGATTTGGTGATGGAGGAGTTATTTTTTTTTTAAATTGTTTTAATCAAGTTTAACTTCACTTTTCTAATGAAAATTGTAATAAGTTAGCTATTCTTTATGCTAACTTTGCTCTTCTTTCTGATTTTATTTGGGATGATATTAGCTATAATAAAGATCCTCCTTCCTTTATTTCTTTGTTAAAAAAGGAATGTGATAGTGTAGTTTGTAATTAGGCTCTTTTAATAAATTGTCTGGTGCAACCTTCAAAAAAAAAATCAAAAGCAAAGTCAAAGAAAACCATATCTATAATTTAAAAAAATATCTTTGAAAGGTTGCATCACTATGATCTCAAAATGAATCCATTAAAGTACACTTTTGGCATCACTTCAGGGAAATTTTAAGGCTTTGTAGTGAGACATAATGGAATTGAAATTGATCCTACTGAGATTAAGGACATCTTAGACAAGCAACCTCTCAAAAGACTTACCTAGTTAAGGTCTCTTCAAGATAGGTTAGCTTATCTAAGATGGTTTATTTTAAATCTCTCTACAAGATGTTGACCTTTTAGTTATTTTGCTAAGAGGGACTTTAAATTCATTTGGGATGAAAAATCTAAAATGCCTTCTAAAGCATCAAGAAATATCTAATTAATCCTCCAATTTTGGTAGCCCCAATTACGGGGAAGCCATTCATCAAATACACCATAGATTTTGATGAGTCACTTGGTGCCTTAAAAGCTCATCTTAACAAAGAAGGCAGGAAAATGATATCTATTATCTCAGTTAATATCTCATTAAAACTAAAATAAAGTACCTTTTGATTGACAAGCATTTCTTTATCTTAGTTTTTGTAGCACAAAAATTAAGGCATTACATGCTTTCTCATCAGGTAAGTTTAATCTCTAGAATAAATTTTTTATAATATCTTGTGACACATCCTACATTTTTTTGGATATTTAGCATGGTGTTCTCTGATATTGCTTCAATTTGACATAACCTTCATTCCCCTATATACTGTGAACGGGTAGGTCATCACTAAGTTCCTTATAGCACACCCACTTCTGGTAGAGTCTCCTTTAGATGATGATTTACTTATGAGTATATCATGAATTTAAAGGAATCTAAAAAACTTTTTTGGGAATTATATGTTAATGGTGTGTCATTTTTTCAATAAGATGAAGCACAAAGATCTACTCTTCTTCGAAAAGTTGGGATCAACCTAGTCTTCATAATACCATATGAGAAAATGACGCATTTTTTCTATCATTTTTTAAAGTCTTACATGAATGACGAGGCTGAATATGAAGCTTTAATAATTAATTTGGAACTCATCATATTTATGGAAATAGAAGAACTTAAAATCTTTGGAGTTTCTTAATTGGTTATCAATTATATTGTCGAAACCTTTAAAGTTTTGAATCCTAATTCTACGGTGGATGCCTTGGAAAGCTTGCAAAAAAAGCCCTACCTGGAAGAAGACACCAATCTTATAGAAGTTCAAAATTGATGGGTGTTGGCTCCTATAAACTTAGAGGATATTAAAAAATGTCTCTTGAGAATCCATCAGCCTTTGAAATAAATGATAAAGAAGATGATTGGAGATAGCCTTTTCGAGATTATCTATGAGAAGGAAAACCCCAAATAACAAATCTTTTGATAATCAAATCAAGAAATGTATTATGTAATATATATTTATCAATAAAACTTTGTATTATCGATCATTTAATTAAATGTGGCTGCATCATTTAGATAAATATGAAGCCCTAAAGATCATGTATGAGGTATATGTCAAATTGTGTGGTCCTCACCAATCTAGTCACAAAATAAAGCTGGAAATAAATAGAATTGGATATTATTGGCCTTCCATGATTGACAATTGCATGAATATTATAGGATATTATTATCAGTGCCAAGTTCATGGTGTAGTTTTGCATCAACCACCTATGTGTTACATCCCATGATAGCTTGATGGCCCTTCGAAAGTTGGGGCATGAATATTATTGGGCCTATTAAGCCTCCTTGTTTAAAGGGACATCAGTTTATTTGAGCATTGATTGATTATTTTCCAATGGGAGGAAGTAATCACTTGTGATAAGTAACATCACACATATTTTGAAATGTTTATGTGATTATATCATATATTAATTTAGTGTACCCATTGAATCATATTTCACAATGGGTATGTATTCAGTTCAACAAAATAAATAATTTAAGACACCATGGTATTGATTAGAGATACTTGACCATCTATTACCTACGGTCTTATGGACTGGTTAAGGTCTTCAACAAAACTTTGTTATAAATCATAAAAATGACCCTAGTTGATAATATATGTCAGTGGTATGAGAGGTTGGTTGAAACCTTGTGGACCTATCATAGCACTTATAGGACCTTGACTAAATTCAATCGATTTTCCTTAGTCTATGAGTTTGAGACCATTATCCCTCTAGAAGTGCAACTTCCTCATTGGTAATTTCCATTCAAAATAAATTTTCAACAAAATAAAATGCCCAACTCTAGTTGGCAAAACTTAAAGGTCTTGAAGAATGTCACTTGCAAGCTCAACAAATCATGAATTGTATAAAGCATAGATGGTTCAAACCCATGATAAATTTGTTCAATATATAACCTTTCAAAAATGAGACTTCTTATTGGTTCTTCATAGACTTATTTAAGCTCATAAAAATATCAGAGGAAATGTGAACCAACGTGGGAGGGAACATTTATTACAAAGATGGTCTGTGAAGGTGGTTCCTATCAACAGATTAATTATAAAGGAAACCACCTAATGCGTTCTATTAATGGGCGACACCTCAAGAAATATTATGTATGATGTAAATCAAATGTAAATTAATAAAAAAAGACCTTTAAGTTCAAATCACTTCAACCCTAATTCTTATAATTTAAATCTCCAAATTAAGAATCCTTCAAATTCAAATTGCTATCTAAAATAAAAATCTCCCAAATCCAAATCAATCTAAATCTCAATTCAAATTCAAATTAAAAAGTAAATTCAAATCAAAATACTCATGAGGAGTTACAATGCTTTTATAAAATCATCTTTGTTAAGGATGTGGAATAACTCATGACCGTCATCCATAATTTAAGCCCATTAAAGCTAGTGTGTATTTCCTAGTGGATATATTATTATGTTTCTTTAGATCTTTGACCTAGAATTTAAAAAAAAAAAAATTCAAACTCTCAAGTCTTTTAAAAATAAAAATGAGTCCGTGTGCTTTCTTTTTCTTAAGGTTAAATCTACTAGTGATGAGCAAGCCCTTGTAGAACCATCCTAACATCAAAATTTAAATTTTCTAGTCATTTAAGCTAGGTGTGAGCTTCCACAATTCTTTTTCTTAGGATTAGATCCGCTAGTATTGGAGAAACCCCCTGTGGTAATATCCTAGCTTTAAAATTTAAATTCTCTTAAATTTTATGTATATGAGTGAGTCCCTATGCTTTCTTTCCGTAGGACTAAATATCTTAGTGTTAGAGACATCATCTCATCAAAATAAATAAAAATTTATGATTGGTTAGTTTTCTCCTAATCTCTAATAAGAGAGAAAGAGTATCCCCTTAGCTAGAGCATGCTAGGCAAGTAGATGCCCCCAAAGACATCTTTCTTAGTCTAGCAATTAAAAATTTAAAAGAAATCTAAGGTTAGATGGATTTTACCAAATCCCATGGATTTAGGTTGACTACCTCCTTACATTTTGCTCCTAATTAGATATGAGTCCCTGAGAATTCTATAAGGTTAGTCATTGTAAATATTAAAGAAATTTTGGTCTTTTAGGAATAGGTGTGAGTCCCTGCGCTTCCAATTTCTTAGGATTTCGACTAACTAATGTTAGATTTAATCATATTAGGATCCTTTATATCTTAGTCACCCTTTAGTATCCTAAGGTTAGGTGTGAGTCCCTCTACCACCTTTCTTTAAATCTAGAAGTAAATCAAAATGAAAAAAATTTTGATCCGTTAGGAAAAGGTGTGAGTCCTTGAGTTTTCTATTTAATGGGATCTAGATTAGCTAGTGTTGGATTTAAAACTGTTAGGCCCAATCATAGCTTAGTCACTCTTTAGTATCTTAAGGTTAGGTGTGTGTCCCTATGCTTCGTTTTCTTAGATATAAGGGTGAATCAAATTTAAAAGGAATATTTATATTAGGTTTAAGCCCCCTATTGCCATCCTTTAGACTTGAGGTTAGGTGTGAGTCCACGTGTTTTTTTTTCCTTAAAATTAACTAAATCATATCAAAACTCTATTATTTTAAAGTTAGATGGGAGCTCCCAAGCTTTCTTTTCTTAAGACTTCAATAACTAGAATATGATAAAGCCTTATAGGCCCCTTTCCTAGGGGCCTTCCAAACATCATATCAATTAACTTCTTTTCTTCCATAAAAATGATATGCATCATAACCCTTTTCCCAAGTACGATATGAGAAAGTTTTTATGATCATTTGAAAAAGAGAAGCAAAAGAAATTTCCTAAAGTAAAATCTTTTGGACTTGAATCGATCATTTTGGTCAAAACCAACACATTTGATTAACACTTTCAAGCTCATCACACCTATTGGGGGTTCACTTGTTAATCTCATTTTTGTGTGAGACTAAAAATATAAATCAAAATTCATATCTTAAATCAAATCCAATTCATAATTCCAAATTCAAAACATGATGTTCAAAATAAAAACCCAAAATTATTTGGACTATTCCTTATTTTAAGGTATTTGTTATTAACTCAAAATCTTATCAAATTATCTTAGAATCAAGTTTGGTTATTTACATATTGATAATGCATGTCCCAAGGATCATCCATGTCATTTTGGTGGCATTCATAGTTCTCTAAATCCCAAAACCCAAAGCATATTCCAAGGCTATAAAACCTTCAAATATTTATAGCTTATACCATGAGACTTTACATCATGTGGAAAATAACATTGGAAGCTTTTTCAAAACCATAAAATATGTTTATATTCATTTTTATATAGATTTGAATCTCATTTAACCCTTGCTAGACAACGGTACCATGGTTGACCAAGAAAACCCATTAACCCTAAATACACATAAACCAATATTTTCATAAACTTCAACAAGGCTTATCAAACCAAACCTGAAAAACCTCTTCTAACAAACTCCAAATCTCATTTGGAGTGTGTTAGACCCAAACCCAATCCTTGGTCAAACTTGCTTGACCAAGTTAACCATAGTTGGCCAAATGAACCCTTAAAACCCTAAATATGCATTTCATGAAAGAAAAACATACCAAGCCTTGAGACCTCTTCCAACAAGTTCTAATTTTCATTTAGAATGGATAGTCAGCCTAGGTTGACTAAACAATACATAACCAATTTGAATTTTTACACGTATGCTCAAGACCTTGCCAAATCAAATTAGCCTCTTGGGACTATCTATTAGAACAACTATCAACCCAAGGTAACTCATCCCTTAGGTCCACTTGGGCTAGCCATATGGCTTGACCCAAGCAGTAAAAATGGGCTTTCCATGAGCCAAATCCAAATCCATATCAAATTGGCCAAAGACAACTTTTGTAGTAGGTTCCTAATGACCTATTTCATCTAACATGACTAGCCCAACCCTTGGTATGGCTTGGATGAGCCAACTAGATTAATCTAGATGTCTCAATATCACTAAAATAGCCATTTTGAGCTACATTGCAAAGCTAGCCTATCCCGAGCCAAATTGGCCCATGCATTTGATTCAAGAACCTTCCAGGCATTCCTTTGTGTCACCTTTGCCTATATGGTGGTCAGGCTTAGCCAAAATTCCCAAAAAAAAAAAAAAACCTATATGTCCTAGGGGTTCAACCAAAGTTCTCTCTATGCATGCTCCAAATCCATAAAGTCTTTAGATTTGATCTTTAGGCCATATATGACCATCTCAAATAGCCAAAGGGCCTATAAAGGGATGAATCAAGCTAATTAGCTAGATATATTCATTTGTAAACTCCTATCAATACCTCTAATTTCTTTACAGAGGGGTTGCTTCTTTGAATTCAAAAAGATTTTTGTGTGAAATAGGATCATATGTCTAGCTCCCTAGTCCCTCTGATCATCCTCTCTAGTGAGTTTGTGCTAGCTTCGACAAAGTCTCTAGAAAAAATCCATCTTCTCATCTATTGCTTCTACAGCCCTACATTTTGAAGCTACTTTATTATCTAAACTCTAATGAACTTACCTAAAGTAATGATTTATAAATTAGTGCATTAACTGAGGTAATCTTCCAATCCTTAGCTCACTTCTTTCATAGTGTGGTCAATTGTTAAGAGAACCTCTAATCCAATTGGATTTGACTATTTGATTAATGGTTCTTGATTTGATGAAGCTCCCTAAGAAAATTCAATAAAATCCATCAACACAATTTCTCAAATCTTACTAAAAAATATCTTACGATTTAGGAGAAGAATGGGAGGTTGAAGATGAAATCAGAGCCATTGATTATGATTGATGACTCCAATTAGATCTCATACGATCCCATAATTTCATCCTATTTAAATTGTTATAGTTTAATCTTTTTGCTGGATAGTTATGGTTAATCCCACATGAAACTCTTAGCGTTTCAATGATCGCCCCACCAATCAGATAGATCCATGTGAATGGGCCATTGATTGTGTAATTAGTTTAATAAAATAAGAGAAATTTAATAAATCCTAAAAAAATCATAACTCCTCACACAATTGTCTAGTTAGAGTGTTCTTAAGCTCATTAGATTTAACTTGAGGAGCTCTACAAAAACCATATAGTTTTATAATTTAATATTGAACGTATAAAAAAATTTTAAGTATACCTTTGGGATATTCTTGGAATTATTCATTAAATGCACTCATGATGGCATGAAATTTAGAGAGATGATTTTAGAATGCTTTATATATCTTCAAAATGTTCCAAGTTAATTTGAAACAATTAAGGGCTTCAATTGATTAACCTATGTTCATAGGTTAGGAAATATCCTAGAACTTAACATTCTTATGTATGCAAATCTAATGGGAATTATATCATAGTTTTCTGTTATTTTATTTTTCCTTATCTAAGGGTTAAATGCCCACTGGTTTTTACCACGTCCCAAGTCCAAATTACTATGAATAAGTCCCCATATGTATAATGGTATTTTGGAAATTTAATTAAATCCCTAGGAAGTCTTCAATGACCTTCAAATTTTTTAGGCAGTGGCAGAGCCAGAAAATATATTTAGGGGGGGGGGGATTTAAATAGTATGAAATTACATATGTAAGGAAATTAAAAATAATAAAAATATTAGCTTTAAAATATAAGAAATATTTACTGTCCTTAGCCTTGCAGTATATTATATGCATAACATGAGTTTTTCTTTCTTTTTAGGGGGGCACGTGCTCCCCCCTTTGCCCCCTCCCCCACCAATGTTTTTAGGATTAGACCATTGATTTAGGTGAATCTATGGTCAAAATTTCAAGAAAATTAAAGGTTAGTTGGTTTATTAATTTGTTAGCCCAAAATCACCTCATATAATTGGCTTATATATTTTTTAATTTATCATAAATTTAAATTAAATCCTATAAATAAAAAGTAAATTTTTTTATTCACAAATGAAATGCTTTTTCACGAAAAATTAAATGACCCATCAAATTCTTGATTCATAAAAATTAATTAAATAATTAAGAAAATTTAATAATTAATTAAATAAAATAATAAAATTAAATTAATTATATAAATAACTTTAAATAGTTGTAATCATCCTTAGAAAACATGAGTGACATTTGGGAAATATTTCAAGAGATTTGGAGTTGATTTGGGGCATAAACAAAAAATACCCCAATTACTCAATTAAATAAATATAATTAATTGGTAGAATTTGTAAAAAACATAATAAAATAAAGAAAATCCAGACTATACTAAATTACTATTTAAACTCCAAATTAAATCTAATATTTATTAAAAAATAGAAATATACAGGATCTTGAATAAAATTTAAAGTCCAATATTGAGTAAAATTGAATTATAATAATAATTAAAATTATAAAAATATCTTTGATCACCAAATATTTTGTAAATAACAAACTTACTGAATAAAAAATAAGAACAATATTAATAATCAAAACCAAAAAATAAGAACATGGGTATATTATGTGGAAACTCGAGAACGTAGGATTACTAGCTTGAAGCGGGAGTGAAAGAGACCCTTGGGCATTAGTATAAACAATGTCAATTACCACTTAACCTAAATAATTAGTAATAAATCATTAATAAAATGAATCCTTCATATTCTATGCTTGATTCCATTTAGAAGGCATAAGTGTATCAGATTCATTAGGGTTAAGGGTTAAAATGTCCAAGTAAAATAGAATGCTTTAAGCCACTAAGTACAAGAAAAATTTTCAATAGAACACTAGAGAGAGAATGTCCTAATTTCTAGAGAGAAAAAGTCCTTTTTTTCAAAATTTTCAAATACCGCTTTTTTCTACGAGCTGGTGGTGATGGCGGCTGACGATCACTGACCTCCTTCAGGTGGTGATAAATTAATTTTCCTTGTTTGAATGGGAAAACTTCTAGTAGTTTGAATGGAGGAACTTTAAGCAAATATTTTGGTTCTTTGTCCATCTTTGGCGATAAGCATAATGTTTACAAATATAAGCCTTTGGTAATTAATGAGGTTCCTTTATCTAGTGTTAAGAAGGATGTATTGGTGATGGGAACAGGTAAAGCAATAGTTTCAAAGATCAAGTTTAAGAGTCCAAAATTTTTAGATATTCTGAAGGGAAATAAGGAAGATGTTTATGGTGGTTCGGATCCTAGGACATCGTATTTTACTAGGATGAAGATCTTTATCAACAAATTTGGAAATAACATTTTTAATGTTTATTCAAATGCCAAGGTTATTTCGAGTGAGTTACCTGTTTCTATAAATTAGGAGGATGGGGGGCTTTTGTTTAAGAGAATTGAAGAGTTGTTGCTATGAAGGAGTCCAATACTGATGGTGTTATGGGGTATTCTGATCTTATTTTGTTTCGGCAATATTGTTACAAATCTATTTTTGGATTATGATTTTGATGATAACAAACAAATCTTGCCTTTTTCTCTATTGACTTTTCAGGACCCAAAGATCAGACAAAAATCAGAATCAGCTCAAGATGGGGTAGATTAGGGTTGAGTCAGTCTGTAATTTTATTTTTTCCCTCTTTAGTCAATTGTAATCTTTAGTGTGACTAATGCAAAGTAACCCTACACACACACACTTGAGAGACTTAGAATTTCTATTTTTACTCAAATCGGCCAGGATGATATTTACATTGTCCTGGACGATCTGACTTAAAATAGAAAATCTAATCAGGGGTTCTTAATTAAGTCATCTGTCATTAGCAAATCGGCCTGGATGATACTTGTATTTTCCAGGATGATAGGATCAAAATAGAAAGAAATTGCCGCCATAAACAATTAAGGTATTCTATATTTTTGGAAATCGGCCAGGACGATCTTTGATCAGCCTGGACGATATTCACAATTATGCCTTAATTAATCAGACAAATTAAGGAAGTAATAGAGGATGATTGATACGATCACATCGTCATGGACGGTCGCAGGATTAGCCAGAATGATCTATTCAAAAACCCTTAGTTACTTCTAGACAATTAATATCAGCTAGCATAAATTCAGGGCGAAGCTCTAGACAATTTTCCTCTTATTTGAACTGATCGGCCTGGATGATCGTGATATCCTTCTCGACGATCAAGCCAATTTTCAATCGTCCAGTTTGCATTCAGGGCGATGCCCTGGCTGATCTCATGGGATTTGTACTGATCAGCCATGACGATGTCAATATCGTCCTGGATGATATAGTCGGCAACTTGCAATTAATGAGCTCCTTTGAAGCTCTTCTATTTAAAAGCTCTTGTTCAAAGTTTTTAAATATCCTTGGCTGCTGTCTTGTTCAAAGAAAACCTAAAGGAGAGAGAGAGAGGGATAGAGAGAGAGGGATAGAGAGAGAGAGAGGATCTTGTGAGGGGGAGCTTGTGAGGGGATTCACAAGGGTTTATCCAAGCATTGTTCCACTTCTTCTTCCCTAGAGTCTCTTGTCCTTGGAAGGGTTGGGAGAGGTAAGTTCTAGCAAGAGATCGAGGTTCTCTACCTTCTTTAGGAGGAAGCAAAAGGAGGAAGGTTCTCTGCCCTGCCGGGTGTGGCAAAAAGAGGTGTTTGTAAAGGCTTCTCCGCCTAGCTGTGGGGGCTAAAGGAAAGTCACGATTGTAGTGCAATACTCTGGGGGCGCCTCCGGGGAGTGGCCGTAGGTCGAGTTGACCGAACCACTATAAACCCTTGTGTTCTTGTTTTTACTGCTTCCGCATTTATTTTCTTTCACATTTTTTTTGGTGATTTGGTTTGTATTCATGCTTTGCCTAAAAATTTTTTAAATACCAATTCACCCCCCCCCCCCCCTCTTGGTTAGCCTTGGGCCAGTTCTATAGGGCTTAACATCCCTAATGAACTTTCAAAAGCTACCCCTATTTATGAAACTCCTGAGAAAGGTGCTATGT
>NW_021320058.1:7641-65849 GCF_001605985.2 Dendrobium catenatum | reverse complement strand
AGTTGCACTGAAGGCGCACAAATCAGATTCTGAATCTTCTGGGTCTGAAAACGGTGACTTTGCCTTAATCACAAGGCAATTCAAAAGCTTTCTAAGGAAGAAGCAAAAGTATCATTGGAGAAAAGGTAAGGATCATAAATATTCTAAAGGATCTTCTGATGTCGTTTGTTATGAATGCAGGAAACTAGGACACGTGAGAACTGATTACCCTACACTTAAAGATCACTCAAGCAAAGGAAAGGGTGAGGAAAAACCTAAGCTAAGGAAGGATAAGATGAGAGTACAAAAAGCATTTTGGGCAGATTCTGCATCGGACTCATCGTAGATGGAACCAGAAGAGGAGACAACAAACCTGTGCTTAATGGGGGAAGATCATCTTGAGCAAAGCAATGATGAAGAGGTATGTAAACCAACCTATGATGAATTGTTTGAAATTTGTGAGAAAATCCATGCATCATATAAAAAACTAAAGAAGACTCATGCTAACTTAAAATTGGAACTTGTAAATTTACAAAAAGAATATGAAGTTATTCTTAAAGTTCATTCAACGATTGATTCAAATTACATGGCTCTTCTTGATGAATTTGATGATTTGAACAAAAAGCACTCGGAATTAATTGATGAGAATGAAGCATTAAAAGTTTCACACACCTCTCTTCAATCTGATTTCAAGAAATCTAAAGAGAAAGAGAAAAACTTGAGGGTTGAGAATGATGTTCTAAAAAATACAAACTTGAGGATTAAAAAAGAATTGGATAGACTTAAGAAAACTTGGATGATGCCTACTCTTGATCAAAAGCCAAGACCTAGGAAGAGGCATTATAACTCAAACCATTTAAGAAAATCTTTTTCTGGAGTTAGATGTTTTTTTCATGTGGCATGCTAGGACACATCTCACACACTTGCACTATTCACCGTAGTACACACTAGGTGTGGAGACCAAAATTCCATAATTCACAGCATAGCACACATGCATTACAGTCTACTTTTTATGAGAAGGGACCCAAACCTATTTGGGTTCCTAAGTCTGACAACTGTTGATTCTTGCAGGAGTGCTCTCACCAAAGACCTCGTAGGAGCATAGAATAATTGGACATGTGGAGGCTAGCAGCTCATAATTGCTTAAACTTGCTGCTTCATAATTTCTTGAAATTTTTTTTAATTAGTTTTGTGTTATTTTTTATTGTGTGCTAGCTTTTTGTTATTCTAGATTATTTTGTTTTTGCTTTCCTTTTATGATTGGTTTTCTATATGATTATTTTTAAAAGCTTTTAGATTTTGGAGATTTAAAGCTATTGATTATCATATCTAAATTGGATAAAGGGAGAAACACCATTGATGGTTTCCCTCCCTCTAACCTCTTCTAGTGACATAATTTTCTTTTCTAGACAAAAGTCTATCTCATATTGACAACTGGTTTTTGAAACTAAGATTTTTTTTATCTTGCTAACAATCATCTATCTTGTGCATAATATCCAAAGTTCTTATATATCTTTCAAGTTAATTGAAATCTTGCCATTGTATTTATCACATGATTATGATTTTATTTTGTGGCTTGTTCTTCCCTATGTTAGAGAGAGAGCTCCTATTCTCTAATATTTGGAGGATATACTCACAACTAAGGTTCTTTTTAAGTATTTTTGTTAAAGATATTTTAGCATGAAAGAATTAAGGAGGAAAGTGGAAAAGATGCAAATTTGAAATGAAAAATATATATATACACAAATGTATATCAAAAATCAAGATGCTCAAAGAGCCAAATAAAAGATAAAAAAGGCATAAAATGAGCCCACTAAATACAAGCTATTATCTCTTTTCTGAACTCTTAAAACTTAGAGAACTCATTGGTTATATGATGCTTTCAAAGGATTGATTTCAAATTCCATGATTGAGACAAATTACTTTGTTATATTATTTATAAGATATTTTCTTTGTAACCAAGTTTTGATTGGATCTTATTTTTACCCAGTAAAGTTTTTCTGAGTTAGACCTTTTGTTTTTAAAAAAAGATGATTATTACCCTGAAAGAAGTCCGAGCTAGGGATCAACAAGCTCGGATATTCTACCTTTTTTTTAGATTTTAACTTGATTAACTCTTTGATCTTTTGAATCTTTAAAATTTAATTGTTTGAGAAATTTGTCATATGGATACTTTGCTAAAACGAAAAAAAAAAAATTTTTCCTTTCCTTCATTTTTTTTTTCTTTCTAGTTTTTTTTAGCCTTTTTATTATTGCTTCTAGCTTTGTATTGTGAGTCATTTATTTTTAAGGGCTTTGATCATCAACATCTTTTCCTTGGATTCAAATTTCTTATCACATCGTCCTGGCCTATTAATATATCATCCTGGATGATAGGACAAACTCTCTTCAAAATTTTCATCTGCTGAACTTTTCTTTGCTTGCTGTAACTCTTTGTCCTGGACTATAATTTATCATCCTGGATGATCTGATCGAACTATGTTGCAATCAAGTTGATAGTCTTGGACGATAACATATTTCACCCTGGCCGATGCATTTTAAGGTCATCGTCCTGGCCGATACACTAGATCGTCCTAGACGATCCACGTGTCAGCACGTTTAAATCTTTAAAATCGAACCCGGACGATCCATTATTGGACAATCATCCTGGCTGATCCACTGTTCATCCTAGACAATACACATGGCATAGATTTAAAATGTTTTAACTTCGGCCGGTACGATCAATTATTATGCATCTTCCTGGACGATACACCTAATCGGCCCAGACGATCTACTTTTTTCAACGGTCGTCCGGCTTGACTCCTCAGGATGATCGTATGTGTCTAATCATCCTGGCCGATATCTGATCGGCCCGGCCGATCGGACCGCCTTTTTGACCAATCGGCCTGTACGAAATAATTGAACGAAATCGGCCTGGACGATTTTGCGATCGTCCTAGACGATATGGTCATTTCTTTAAATTCAGGCCATTCCAGCCATTGTTTTCACCTCAATCCTCTTCTCTTATATTTTCTTATTGATTTTTTTTTTCTATGGCAGGTGGGAAGCGAGTCCAACAAGCTTCTGGAAGTTTCTCGAGGGCCACTCTGGTCCCTCGATTCAGGGAAGTGGAGGATCAAGCAGCTTATCGTCGCTATAAAGAATGTGGCATCACCCTTTCTAGAACAATCAATCCTGCCCACCTTTCATATCCGGTAATGGATCTCTTTACTCACACATCTCTCTATTTCATCCTTACCCTCGCTGTCCCTTTTTCTTCAAAACTTCTTTTAGAATTTTATGCAAATCTTCGCATAAATTCTACTTTCATAACCCTGACCTCCTATGTGAATCGACGCCCGGTCGAGATCACATATCAGAACTGTGCTGAACTCTTATAGCTATCCACCACCAGGGATAAGCTGCACATAATCATTTCAGATCCTGATTTTGACTGGTCCACGGCAAACCATTTTCTTCGCCAAACCAACACACCCTTTCATATTGGAGAGACTAGCTCTTTAGTCAAAGATGCTAGGACAATTCTGCATGTCCTTCACACCGCCATCATTCCAAAAGCCGGGGACTGAATCCACATCACTCCACTGCTTTCTCTAACTACCTTTTTCATCATGGTTCGGAGAGAATTTAATGCCACTGATCTAATCTTTCGATACATTGATCATTTAACAACTATTCGTGATCCAGGCCATTGGAGGAAACAAAACCTTGTTTTAGGACATCTCATAGCCTACATTCTTGAAACCAAATACAATCTTCAATATCCTGCTCTTCATGACCTTCAGCCTCCTTGCTACTCAAACAACTCCTTCAATACCCTTCATAGTACTCGTCTCCACCCAAGGGATGAGGAACCTTGGGGGGCTGAGGAGGAGGAGGCTCCCGCTCCTGTTCCTGATCCTAATCCTCTTCGACAGCACTCACAGCT
This sequence comes from Dendrobium catenatum, assembly GCF_001605985.2. NCBI lineage: Eukaryota > Viridiplantae > Streptophyta > Magnoliopsida > Asparagales > Orchidaceae > Dendrobium > Dendrobium catenatum. The sequence continues at coordinate 61,942 of NW_021320058.1, read as the reverse complement.
TGACCAGTTAGTATAGAGGTTTGATCGATATGAGACCCGTTTTGACGCTTACGTTGCTGCACAGGAGCAGCAATATTCTGAGGACATGGCCTGCTACGAGCACACCGCACAGAGGACTTAGCCCATTTTGATAGCTGTATTACTCACCAGCAGCAGCATCATGGCCAGGACATCACCTGGTTCAATGCTTAGTTTACTACGCTAGCTGGCTACTTTCAGCAACCACCTCCATCACCTCCATCTGATGATTATGATCCCTCATTTTTCTAGCTTTTGTTTTCTGTTTTCTGTAGTTTGTTTTAGTTTCTTGTGTTTTTTCCTTTTTCTTTATGTGTGTCTAGGACCCTCTTTTTGTGATGACAAAAGGGGGAGAAGGATGTGGTAGAAAAAATTGATGCTTGTAACTTTGAAATTTTAATGAACTGCTATTTTTACTGAGTTTTTCCTACTTGTATTTGCCATCATCAAAAAGGGGGAGATTGTTACAAATCTATTTTTGGATTATGATTTTAATGATAGCAAATAAATCTTGCCTTTTTATCTATTGACTTTTTAGGACCCATAGATCAGACAAAAATCAGAATCAGCTCAAGATGGGGTAGATTAGGGTTGAGTCAGTCTATAATTTTATTTTTTCCCTCTTGAGTCAATTATAATCTTTGATGTGACTAATGCAAAGTAACCCTACACACACACTTGAGAGACTTAGATTTTCTTTTTTTACTCAAATCGACCAGGACGATATTTACATCGTCCTGGACGATCTGGCTTAAAACAAAAATCTAATCAGGGTTCTTAATTAAGGCAACCATCATTAGAAAATTGGCCTGGACAATACGTGTTTCGGCCAGGATGACAGGATAAAAACAGAAAGAAATTGCCGCCATAAACAGTTAAGGTATTCTGTATTTTTGGAAATCGGCCAGGATGATCTTTGATCGGTCTAGACGATATTTACAATTATGCCGTAATTAATCAGAAAAATTAAGGAAGTAATTAAGGATGATTGATACGATCATCATCCTGGACGATCGCAGGATCGGCCAGGATGATCTATTCAAAAACCCTTAGTTACTTCTGGACGATTAATATCGGCCAGCACAAATTCAGGGCGATGCTCTGAACAATTTTCCTCTTATTTGAACTGATCGGTCTGGACGATCGTGATATCATTCGGGATGATCAAGCCAATTTTCAATCATCCAGTTTGCATTCAGGGCGATGCCCTGACCGATCTCATGGGATTTGTACTGATCGGTCAGGACGATGTCAATATCGTCCTGGACGATATAGTCGGCAACTTGCAATTAATGAGCTCCTTTGAAGCTCTTCTATTTAAGAGCTCTGGTTCAATGTTTTTGAACATCCTTGGCTACTATCTGGACCTGAGAAAACCTAAAGGAGAGAGAGAGAGGGAGAGTGCTGTGGCCCCCCCCCCCCTCTTGGTTAGCCTTAGGCCGGTTCTATAGGGCTTAACATCCCTAACAAACTTTCAAATATAAATCAAGTGAATTAAATTTATGTGATCAAGCTATTTTCAATTCCTCTTCTCCATCTAAGAAGCTTCCTTTTCAAGTTGAGCCTAAAGCTTGGGGGAGGAAATCCAATATCATAGTAATAAACACTAGTTTTAATTCAATTACTATAGATGATGACATAACTATGAAATTAAATATCCAAAATGAATTGGAAAATACCATGAGGCTTTAAAATGCTATGGTGGTGAAAGTATTTGGTGAGAATATGCCTTTCCATATTAGTATCTTAGAATTACAGTGGCAATGGAATCAATTTGGAAAGTTTCACATTACTTCTATTGGGTTAGAGTAGGTGTTATACTCTTTTAATCATCTAATTCTGTGGAGTTGGTGCTATATGAAGGTCCTTGGTTTGAGAATAGATATATCATTGGTTTAGAAAAATGGTCTCCTACTTTTCTCAATCTTCTTTGAAGGGTTTAACCACACTTATTTGGATTAAAATGCCTCAACTTCTGTTGCAATGTTGGGATGAGAACAAAGTTAGTAAGATTACATCTAAGGTGGGGCTTCCATATATGATTGATGATAATATGTTTCAATGGGGAAGGCAGGAATTCACAAGAGTTTGTGTTCGTATTGAGCTTGACAGCAAATTACCTTTGGGTGTTTGGGTGGAAGGTTCTTTGGGATTACTTTTTTAATCATGAGTATATTTTGAAATTTTGTTTTAGTTGTGGTAAGATTAGCTATCTCAAGGATTCTTATTCAGAGAATGGGTTAGAGGTGAAGAGGGGAAATCTTCTGTGAGGTTTGGAGAAGCCTATTCATTCTTTAATTAGTGCTGGGGAAGGGAATAGTGCTTCGGCAAAACCAACTGTTGTAAATCAAGCTGTAACTACTGGGAATAATGTGGCAGGAGATTTGGACTCTAATTATGGTCCTTGGATTCAAGTTGACTATGGTAATAATAAATTTAAAAATGCTTAGATAAGAAGGGAAAATTATAATACATTCAAGTAAAATACTATTAAGGTACAAGCTGCAGAATTTTTTAAAGCTACAAGAATTATTAATGAAGGTGTTCGAAATATGGCTGGTGGTATTTCAGACTCTTTGGAAATTCAAGCTTCTAATCAGGAAGAAGTTGAAGAGGATCATGATAAAGCTACTAATTTTTTGTTAGATGTTCCTGGTGCTGGTATTACTTCAGATTCTATGAAGGTTTACTCGGTTCAGGATTCAACTGTTTGTGGTAGGAATTCAATGCCTATTACTGATTATATTCCTATTAATGTGATAAATACAGTTAACAAGCAATCAGATGAGACTGCTGGACTTTCAGATATGGGTAAGAACCCTAATTCTATTATGAATGAGATTTCTACTGATAATAATAAGTTCAATATTATGAATTAGTATGGTGATGAAGAACTTGATACTAGTATGAATAAAAAGGAGGGAGAGATTGTGGAGGAAATGTAAAGACAGTTTGAAAAGGTGGAAGGGTTGGATGGTGAAAAAACTGGGAGATTTAAATTTAAGCTTCAAAAGGAGCTTAGATCACTTGGTAAAGTAAATATCCTTACTCATAATAGAAAATATGAGATAATGAATAAGTAAAGTAGTGGGAGAAGTCCCACTGTGAATTCCAAATGTCTTCGATATCATTTTTGAATTGTAGAGGGGCTAGATAATTTTAGGCCTCCCGATATCTCAAGGAGTTTGTTAGAGAATATAATACTTTTTGTTGGTCTTGTGGGTACTAAAATTTCTTCTATTAAAAGATTGGAATTCAATATATTTGTTGGTAATACTTGGGACTTTTTTCTTTTTCCTACAGATGATTTTTTAGGAGGGATTATGGTATTCTAGAGAACTTATATTTCATCTTTCTCTGTCATAGAAGCTTCTTATCAAACAATTATAGGAGAGCTAAGCATCAAAAATAAAGGTGTGTGAATGGTGGCAACTATTTATGGCAATAGTGATATCTACAAAAGGTGGAGCTTGTGGGTTTGTCTAGAAAGAAACTTGATTAAGGATATTCCTATTTTTGTAGCAGGTGATTTCAACTACTTATTATCTCAGGAAGATAAATGTTGAGGGAAGAAGTTCATTCTTTCTTGAGGGCCTCAAGATATGAAAAGGTTTATAAATCATAATGATTATAACAATGTTGATGTGATTAGTCCAAAGTACACTTGGTGTAATAATAAGTATAGTAATTCTCATAATTTTGTAAAGGATAGATCGATGCTCATTGAACTTTGCTCCACTTGATGCTATTCAGTTGGCGACTGTCAGACATCTTTCTAGAGTAGATTCTGATCATGTCTATATTTCTTAAGATTTATAGTTCTTATTTTTGGAGAAACAAAATTCTAAAATTTGAGGATGTTTGGCCTTCATATTCGACTTCCTCATTTGTTATTTTGAAGCATTGGAATAAAAATATTCAAGGAGACGCTATTCAAATCCTTAATAAGAAATGCATGAGGATGTTGAAGGCATTATACTTTTGGAGTAAAGTTAAATTTCAAAACTTTATGGTGTTGAAGGATAATCTTATAAAGGAGATTCTTCAGTTGCAAGTGGAGGAAGCTGAAGGTGGCAGTTTATCTGAATAAAAGCTTTTCCTTTTAAGGTCAAAATTGAGATAATTTAATACTACGCTTGCTCGGCTGAATACTTAGTGGAGGAAAAGGGCTAAAGTATAATGAATGGTGTTAAGAGAGTTGTTATTTGCATGCCTTATCTTCTTGCAACTTGTATAATTTTGATTATTCCAAATATTATTTTTTTTAGCTTTGTTTTCTCCTAACACTTTTTGGAAAAATTGTTTTTGCTCTTGTGTGGACTAACAGTTCAGGATAATCGAACTCCAGACTAATGAAGACTTCAAATCAAAATTCAACATAAGATAGTTTATAAATTGAAGTTTGTAATATTTATTGTAATTGAGTTTGAGAAAATATAATTTTAATCAAATAAACATAGCACGCACACACTTGGGGAGATCTTTAAATATCACACTGATCATACGGGATGAACCTTGTTCGTACGGGACGATCAAGTCAAATAATCCCCTCGGAAGAGCAATGGAACGAACAGGAAGTGAGAAAATTTTTCTAAGTACTGATCGTCCAGACAAATTTCTCAATTCATCCCGAGATGATCTTCTTTGCATTCTCAGTTTGTGTTGAATAGTCCAGACGATTCATCGTGTTCGAGCCAGGATGAAATGCTCTTTGAAAAATTTTCATCTAGATGAACTTCTATTCGTCCCAGGACGAAATGCTCTCTGGAAAATTTTCGTCTAGATAAACTTCTATTCATCCCAGGATGAAATGCTCTTTGGAAAATTTTTGTCCAGACAAAATCCTATTAGTCCCAGGACGGTTCTCTGCCAATACTTGGAGAGTGTAAAAGGATGACGGTTCTCTGCCACACCGGGTAGTGGTGGAAGAGAGTTTTTGTAAAGGCTTCTCCGCCTTGCTGTGGGTGCAAAAAGAGAGTCACTAGTGGTATTAGTACAATACTCGGAGGGTGCCTCCGGGGAGTGGATGCAGGTCATGTTTGACCGAACCACTATAAAACTTGTGTCTTTTATTTTTTCTGCTTCTTTTGTTTTTTAATGTTTTAACTTGTGGTTGAAAAATGTTTTCTACAAAATTCACTAAAGTTATTTGCGGTATAATTTTTTTTAAAAAAAAAGTGGGATAAATTTTTAATTACCAATTCACCCCTCCCCCCCTTCTTGGTTAGTCGCTGGGACATAAGCTTAGGTTTAACAACCTAATTCATATTAAACAAGTTTCAACAAATGGAAGAAAGAGATTCCAATACAAGGTTCTTTCATGCTTATGCAATGGTAAGAATGAATGGGAACTGGATCAATCAAGTTAAGACAACCAAGGTTTGATGATTGAAGATCAAAGTGAGATTGAAGAAATTTTCTTTACGTTTTTTAAAGATAAATGGAAGGGAAGAAGTTGTGTTTTAAAGGATTGGTCGTGTCCTTTGAAGGTGCTTGAAGGAAATGATAAGGAGTTGCTTGAAGCCAATGATATGGAGTTTCTTGAAGCCAATTTATCAATGGAAGATTTGGAACAAGTTGTTCAGCAGTTCGAGCCGAATAAATCTCCAGGAAAAGAAAAATTACTCATTTATTAAAGCTTATTAGTTTATTATCAAAAAAGATGTTTGAAAGGTCATTAATATGTTTCTTACTTCTGGAAAAATGTCTTCAAAATGGAAAAAAAAACTTTGGCGGCGTTGATCCCTAAGATAAATAATCCCTTAACACCTGCTAATTGCCATCCTATAAGCCTTTTTTATCTATTTATAAGATGGTGGCAAGATTGTTGTTGAATAAGTTAAATTTTTTTATACCTAAGATTATTTCAGAAGACCAATCTCCTTTTGTTAGAGGTCATTCTTTGTCAGATCACATTTTTTCTGCTCAAGAGGTACTCAATAAATATAGATATTCAAAATAGAAGAAAGGATTGGTGGAAATTAATATTGACATGGAACATGATTATGATAATATGGGATGGTCTACTCTTAAGAAATTCTTAAAGTATTTTGGATTTTCTACAAGATTTTCATATCTTTTACTTGAGTGTGTGACAAATCTGAAATTTTCAATAGTGGTTAATGCCAATTATTCTAATTGGATGAGGCTAGAAGTGGATTTAGACATGGTATTCGTTTATCTCCATTTCTTTTTATTATGTGTTCTCATTTGTTATCCAATGCTTTTTGTCAAAAGGGAAGGAAGGTTGGAATAAATGTGGCACCAACTTCTCAGAAATTATCTCATTTACTTTATGCATATGACATTATTATTTTTTCTGAGATGAATTGTAGGAGTGTGACAAAAGTGAAAAACATTACTAATAAATATTGCAAGTGGACTGGACAGAAGGTTAATACTTTGAATCATCTATTATGTTTGGAAAATCAATTAAAAGAAGGAAGAAGAAGGGTATTTCAAAGATTTTGGGCCTCAAGATTGTAAATGAATTGCATTATCCTAGTGTTAAGATTGCTTTAAGGAGGATGGTTTTTGTAGATTTTCAAAATCTATTGGAAATAGTTTTTAATAGGTGAAATGCTTAGGGAAATAGATTCATCTCTCTTGCCAGAAGACTTCTTCATGTTAAATCTGCACTTCTTTCCCTTCCAGCCTTTTTATCAACTCACACATTAGTTCATATGGGAGTATTGAAAGATTTTAATAAAATGTGTAGAGATTTCGTTAGACACAAGCAAGACTGTACTAAAGGATTGCATTACGTTGCTTGGGAGGTTTTATGTAAACCAAGGAGCATGGTTGTACGTGAATTGCAATCAGCTTCTTTTAAAGTTGGTATGTTGAGGGCCAAATTTGCTTGGAATTTTATTAATAAGTCAGAATCTTTGCTAAATAGGACTTTGGATTCTAGATATGGCAAGGAATTTTTGAATTATGAAATTAAACTAATTTTTTCATCGACTTGGAGGATCATTTTAAATGGGGTAAAGTATCTGCATCCTATTATTAGTTGGAGAGTGTTTATGAGCACCTTTGTGAATACATTAAAAGATACATGGTTGTTCTATAAAATATTGAGAATTGGCCCACTTATATTGCGGATATGGAAGAAGAATGTAGGTATCTTGATGAATTTATAGTAGAGGGGAACTGGAATGAAGTCAAGCTGAGCAATTTAATTATTAAAGAAATGGTGGAAGTTATAAAATATGTGAATATCCATTATGATTTATACATATATGAATTGGAGCTATTTTACAAATATTCTAGTAATTCCATCTATGCTTTAGCATTGTCAAAATAGTATGAAGAGTTTGGTGAAGACAAATATTGGAGCTAGATTAGAAAAATGAAGCTAAGACCTTGGGTAGAATTATTTTGGTGGCAGCTAAATAACAATTCAATTCCTTCTAATGATTTTCTGATGTACAGGAGGTTGTTGTATTGTAATGTCTATCCAAGAGGGTGTAACTCTGTAGAAAATGCATATCACATTATTGTAGGTTGTGATAAGCTTTGTCCAGTATTTTTGGTTCTTAAATTATGGGGATTAGCTATGCAAATTTTCAAACCTCTGGATGATTGTAATAAGATTCTCAAAAAAATTATCTGCTGCTGCCCTTTCAGTGGGAATATGTACTTTTTAGCTCTTTTTTCTTCTTAGAAGAGCAGGAGTAAGCTTAAACATGGTGGAAGGGAAGATAGTTTTTCATTCGTGGAAGCTAATGCAGTCAGCTGTGCTGTTGCTTCATTTACTTTTAATATGTATTCAAAAAACTAGGGTGGAAATCATCTTGATCAGTTGTCTCATTCCTTTTGGAACCCTCCTCCTCCTGAATGGATTAAAAAAAATATTGAGGCTTCTTTTTTTAGATCAAATAAATCTAGTATCGGTGGAGTTTTGATAGATTGTAAAGGAAGATTCTTATTTGCTTTGGTTTCACTTGACTTCATTTGTTCACAACTAGATATGCTAGCTATCACCTGTTGAAGAAAGTTATATAGGATTAGAAGTTTGATGCAAAAGGAATCACTATTGAAGGAGACAATTATAATGTTATCAAATCCATTCAAAGCTTGCTAAATAAGAAGTATCCGAACAAGGATGTCATGGCCATGGAAGATTTATCTTTTTAAAATTGTTTTAATCAAGTTTTATTTCAAATTTCAAATAGAAATTGTAATAAGTTAGCTAATTTATGTGCTAACTATGCTCTTTTTTTTATTTCATTTGGGTTGATATTAGTTGTAATAAGATTTCTCCTTCCTTCATTTCATTCTTAAAGGAGGAATGTGACAGTGTTTCTTTCACTGTGTATTTTATAATTAGGCTCTTTTAATAAATTGCCATGAGCATTCCTTAAAAAAATAGTAATTAACTTATACATTTAAACTGTACCTTAAAATAAATCCTAAAACATTAAAATATTAAAAATTGAACCCAAATTAAAACTCCTTTAGCTTTAAATAAATAAAAATATAATTGGTAGAAAAATTTAAATAATAATAAATGCAGGACAAACCTAAATGACACATCTTATTACACACACTATATATTGCTTATTAGCACAACCAACTCTAGCTTCAGATTAGGCCATAATTATTTCTAGTTTTTTAAAAAATGTTAAAATTATTAACTGTGAATGGATGTTATTCATTATAGCTTATAATGTTATATTCTATGCTACTTATACTTTGCTACTTAAGATGTTATTTGTGGTGCGAGCATAAATTTTTTCATATTAGGAGAAATATGGATGTTTATTGCTAATTAGATTTTTTTGTAAGTGACCATGCTTATGTAGGGCTAGCATTAAAAGGGGACAAAAAATAAATTAAAGCTTAAACTAATCAAATTTTTTTGTGGTCGGGTACTTCTGCGGCTTAGAGCTATTAATTATTAAAAGTATGACCATGCTTACAGGTAGCTTTAAAATGAGTAAATGGTTATGATGTGATGTGTTTTTTATTTCTTATATAAACTGCTTTACTATATTTTAGGGAGAGTATAAAGTTTTTTTTTATTTTTTAAAAATGTAATTTGATTATAAAAGTTGTGAGCCTAAAAATGATGTATTTTCTCCAATGAAAATAATAATGGAACCAAAAAGGAAAGAATTTACTTTAATGAAAAGTTTTTTTTTTTATTTGGAAGCCCTATTTGAGGAACCAAGATGAATAACCAAACTTGAACAAAAAGAACTTTAACAAAAAAAATGAACTAAATAGAATATTTGAAGACTAGAAAATATCTTATTTTATAAAGACTTGCATCATTTCATAGGAGTAGAACCCATGTTGTTATTGGTGGTGCCTAGTCGCTATTACTTTCTACAGATCTTGGTTTGTATAAAGTGGCACATGCCATATGAAATTTGGAGATTCCTTACCTTACTTTATGATTGGTTGAATGTTTTTTTATTTTTACTTGATTGCTCTTAGAAATTGCCTACTTTCATTATGTTTTTTTTCTTACCTATGCTTGTGCCTAGATATTTCACTAGGCTCTTAGGAAATAATATTTCACTAGGCTCTTAGGAAATAAAAAATTTTATACCCATAACCAACAAAATTTTTAAGATAACATAGAAATATAATTGAATTAGAAAAGTAAACCAAAGCTCATTTAGGGTTTCATAAACCATACTCTTTCTTCTTTCCTTATTAGGTACTTCTCGATCTATGAGGGTGTAGTTCTATCTTAGAGCAGTTATGCTCTTTTAGATAAAATTTATTTTCTAAGCCATTTTAAAAGTTCATATATAGATTATTATATAAGAGTTAACTAGCATGCATGACAATAGAAACAAATTAAAAAAATTAAAATTACCTACATTTAGCTTTAGAATCATAAGTACCCTTTACAAGTTCATGACCATTTATGAATTCTCTCTAGATGTCGGCCCTATATTTCCAAAACATAAATAACTATAGCTTACCTATTTTTCATAAGATTGGAATCATGGTTTTAAAGTAATTAAGTGATTTAGCTAGAATCCTACTCCAAGTAAGATATATGTCCATAAAAGATTCATTTCTTAGATCTAAGTTATGAGATTCACCATAAATTGTAAGTTCTCACCCTCTTGGAATATAATCCATACTAATTAATAAAATATGAACTCAAATATATATTTTTTTTTCTAAACATTAAATCCCAATATAAGATAAAGTTGAACACCTTTGGGTGATCTCAAAATCATACTATTCCCTACTTTTGATCTATTAACCTCCAAAAATAAATGTTCAACATCATCAATTCCCTTTGAAAACTCTAAACCTTTTCATCCTTAACTTAAGCTTTGAAACCAAGAAAATATTTACCACTGCTTTAATTGATAGTATTCATGGGAGATTCACATCTCCTGGGATGCAATTAACCATAAAGGCCTACCATTATGGGGAACCAGTAACTCTAGATTAAAATATATCCTATCTTATTCCCATAAGATAGGTGAAAATCTATGGGAATATAGATAAATTCATAAAATCTATTTTTTACATTCAAATACCTTTATAGAACACCATGTTCACCATTTAGGGTGATATGATATCTTTAAGTAGTATTTGATACAAAAATCATAATTTTCTTAACAGAACTATTTTTGCATTTAAATATCTTTTCAGAATATTGTGTTCACTCTTCAAGGTGATATGATATTCTCGAGGCTATATTAGATTATAGAAATGATAATTTTTGAAAACTCTATTTTCTTCTTTAAAAACCATTCTAAAATGATAGGTGTGTCTTTTGAAATAGTATGTTATTCTTTTTATTATATTTAACGACGAATTTTTTTAAAAAATAAATAAATTTTTTCATTTGAATTCATTGCAAAATATCGTGTTAGTCTCTCGAGATTGCACAATATTCTCAACATCATATTCAATCATAAAATAGGAGCACCCCAAATCTGTGTGGATTTAATATTTTCTTTTTCCAAAAAGGTAAATAAGGCTAAGCTCTAGGTTTTAAAATGTTTCCACCACTTACTTCAATTAAAGACATTAATAGTTTTTTTGGACATAATAAATTTTATACGAGATTTATCAAGGACATTTCAGAAATTCAAAATTGTCGTGTCATTTATTTGAAAAGTATATTTCATTTGTGTTTGATTCTAAATGTCCTAATGTCTTTAAAACTTTAAAATAATTTTTATTCATTGTACCTATGATTATTGCTCCAGATTGGTCTTTATATTTTGAATTAATGTATGTCGCTAGTGATTATGCGGTAGGTAATGTTCTTCACAAAAAAAAAAGATAAAAAGTTTCATGTTATTTATTATGCTAGTAGAACTTAAAATGACGCACAATATAATTACACCATACTAAAAAGGAATTACTAGTTATTATCGTTATTTTGGATAAATTTTTATTTTATTTTATTATCACAAAGGTTTTAGCATATATAGATCATTTTGCAATCAATTTTTATGATAAAAAGGATTCCAAACCTAGATTGGTGAGGTGGATACTTTTATTGCAAAATTTTGATATTGAAATCTTAGACAAGAAAGGAAATCAGAACCATATTGTTGTCCATCTTTCAAGACTTACATTTTAAGAATATGCAACTCATGAAATTTACATTTATGAGCTTTACTCTGATGAACAATTATTTGCTTTGCATATAAGTATATTTCCTTGGTATACTGATATTATGAATTTTATTATTAACGGTGTTATTCCCTTTGACTTTCCATCTACTAAAAAATGTGAGTTTCTAATGATGACAAATGTATTTTTTGGGATGAGCCCTATTTGTTGATAAAGTGAAACGATCCAATCAATAAGAGATGTGTTCTTGAGGATTAAATAGAACATGTAATTAGAGAGTCCCATGATTCACATAATGGAGAGCATTTTATAGTATTTATAATTGCTTCTAAAATTTGCCAATCAAGATTCTATTGACCAACTTTATTTAAAGATGTAAATAACTATGCTTAAAAGTGTGATCAATGTCAAAGTGTACGTAATATCACTAGAATAAATGAAATGCCTTAAATTATATTTTGGAACTTGAATTAGTTGATGTTTGGATAATTGATTTTTTGTATCCATTTGTGCAATCCCATGGATGCCAATAGATTTTAATTACTTTTGATTATATTTTAAAATAGATTGAAAGAGTGACAACCCCTAAAATTATTGCTTTGGTAGTACTTAAATTTTTATTTAATTTTTTTTTTCTAGATTTAAAATATGTAGAGTTTTAATTAGTGATAAAGAAAGTCACTTTTATAATAAAAGAGTGGAACCACCATCCTAGGATTGCAATAGTGTATCATCCCAAGTAAGTGGCCAGACTTAAATTAATAATAGGGAGATTAAAAGAATTTTGGAGAAATTGGAGAGTTCCAATAGAAAATATTAGGCTACAAAGTTTGATGATGCATTATGGGCCAATGGATTTGCATTAAAAACTCCTAGTGAAATATCTCCCTATTGATTAATCTTTAAAAGAGTTTGTCACCTTATGTTGGAATTAGAACATGAACTTTTTCGGACTATCAAAGAATTAAATTTCAATCTTAAGAAAGCCACTGAAAAGTTTTTATTCAATTGAATAAATTGGAAGAGTTTATAAGTGAAGCTTATGAAAATATCATGATTTATATGGTACAATGAAAATGATTGCATGATCATAGGGTTCTTAAGAAAGAATTCACCTCTAGAGAAGAGGTACTTCTATTCAATTTAAGATTAAAATTATTTTATGAAAAACTTAAATACATGTGATTTTGACCATTCACTATTACTAATGTGTTTTCTTATGGTGTTGTAGAGATTCGGGATAAAAAGTCCTTCCATTTTTTTAAAGTTAGTGGGCATAAGTTAAAACCTTATTTAGGAGGAGACATAGGCTGTTTAAGGACCATTGTTGAGTTGGCATTTCCTAAATAGAAATATTTGGCATAGTTTATCTGAAGACTAAAAACTTAGCCCTAATAGGAGGCAATCTAAATTTGTTGTGTTGTTATGCATATGACCAGTTTCTTTTGTAATACTTAGTTTTATTTTATTTTTTTTACTTGAGTACTTTACTTTGATTGTTGTTTAAATTGTTTAATTAAAATTTTATTAATTAAATCTCCTAGTTCGCTTAACTGTAGAAATGTCCTCTATATATTACACTTGATAGCTAAGTTAACTAAAATAAAAACAATAATTAAAAAATTATTTAAAATTTAAAATAGTACAAAGCCCTTGGTTCTAAATTGATTGAACAAAGAACAAAAATTAGAAATCATAAAAATCAACTAAGAAAATTATCTAAATAAATACTTAAGCTTGAATTTAATTGTTACACATTTAAGCTCTGACTATTGGTGGAGTCATTAAATAACTAAGTTTAGGAAAATAAAATGCTTAGCTTAATTTATGAAAATCATTATAAACCCAAATATGAAATTATTGAACTTAGAACATTTCCTTACATAATATCAATTTAGGATAACTTGTAGGAATGTGGTAATCAGATATTCAAAATAATTACTTTAGTACTCATTAAAGTTTGAAAAGAAATAAATGAAAAATAAAAAGATAAAAAATAAGAAAGGAAAAAGAAAAAAATGAAGACTTCGAACATCAAAATTTAGTATCTGATGCAACCGAATTTCTAAGAGGATCTTAATACTTAATTCAAAAAGAGGAGTGTATGTAAGCTAATACATCAAAGGGGTTTCAAATGATTTTCTAAATTAACTAAAGTATAAACAATTTCTAAATGATACCTTATTCAACCAAAAATCAGTAGTTAACATTGCACCAACACTTGTAGTAGATGAGTTCAAATTGGATAATAATAAGGTTGAATTATTAGGATGATTGTTTATGATTTGTTAAATTAAAATTTTCATATTTTGATCATTCCAATTCACATCTAAATGGTAGAGCAATGTCTTACATTTTAATTAATTGAAAATTACAAAAAAAAAATTATTTGAAATAATGAAGCTAATCAATAGTGTAAACATAATTACTTTGACAAACAAGAGTTTATGTTAGGAAAACTTTATAAACTAAAAATAATATATTATTTTTATTATGCTAATTCCAGTGAAGATATATGTTTTAGCTCATGTTGTACAGAAATGCCTCAAGAAATAGAGCAAATTTTGTGAAGTTTAGAACCAGCGCTGAAGCACCACAACTATTAGCACCACAATGTCTTCAATTCCTTGACACCAATTTTGGATATTACAATACTAAAGTATTGGGAACATTTCATTGAAGCCAGTACCCCAGCGAATACAAGGATAGTGTTCAAAATCAATATTGTAGCACTAGAGTTTTGAAAAAAGTTACAAATAATTTAATGCTAGAGCGCCAACATCAGAAGCTTCACTATGCCGTATGATGTAAGCGAGCATGTCATTAGCCATCTTTTGCTGCACTGTGGCTGAACAATTATGGAAAGTAAGCATCACGTGCACTTAAATTTGATCAGCATGTGCACTTAAATTTTTAATATGGTTATATCCAAGTAAAAATAAAACTAAACACAAAGCACCCCAGCTCCTATTCACTTCAATATAACTTTTACACAACTTCACTCACAATGCACTCCAATAATGCATTATTAAGCTCTATATTCTTGAAGTTATTGTTATATGTAAGGTACTCAGCAATAAGTCTTTTTCTTGTCATCTCCTTAGAACTCTCATTGGATGAAATCCTTCAAACCCCAACTTGATAAAACTATTTGATCACTTTTTCCATCACTTCCTTAGTTATATATGAACTCTAGCTATGCAATCCCTCTCCACATAAACAATCAGGTTGGACAATGAATAAATTGAAATGAAAATAAAATGAATCAATTTCCTACAAGTCAATAAGTAGAAAAAAGATTCAATATTTCAGCTCGAACCCTATTATAACCCTAATTTGAACCACCATTGCTATTTTTAGAAGTGATGGAGGATGAAAGCTAATTTAAATTTTAACATTAAAACTAGCATTCCCATTAGGTGTTGGAAGAGAATGCTTGAGAGAGATTGTTGAATACCTCAAATTAGAGATAATACAATAAGAAAGAAAGTGGCAATTAGATCAATGGAGCTCTGAAATTGTTAAGAGAAAATGTTTTGGTATAGAAAAATTTGAAGTTTATTCGTGTTACGGGCTAGAATGTATGTGGTGATAGAGTTAGAAATTTTTTGTCTCAGCATTGCACGGATATCCAGCACACAAACAAAATGAAAAAGAAACACTAGTATTTTTATGTGGAAAGCCTTGTAAAGAGAAAACCAACAGGGCCATGCCCAGTTGATAAAATTCCACTAGTGTTTGCTTAAGTTACAAATGGCTGACTCGTCCCTTAAAATGAGGAAGATTATATTACAACTCTCGAGTTCCAATCCAATTTCAAACAGATATTGGAATTCCGGTGATGATGGGTGATCAGGCATAACACCTGCGTCACTTGAAGGTTGAGTAGAACTCCAGCGTCACTTGGAGTTTGGGAGGAACTCTAGCATTAATTGAAAGTTGGGCGGAACTCCGGTGCCACTTGGAGTTCGGACGGAACTCCGGCGTCACTTGGAGTTTGGGAGGAACTGTGGTGGTGGTCGAGGAGGAGTCTCTTCCTTCACTTCTTCCTTCCCTTCTTGTCTCCTTGCTTGATTCTGGCATCGGTCGGCTGCCGGATGAAAGTCCAGTGATAGTCGAGGAGGAGTTCCTTCCTTCTCTTCCTTCTCTTCTTCCTTCTCTTCTTCACTTCTTGCTTGGGGTCCCCTCTTAAGAGAAATGATGGGCTATTTATAGTTTTTTGAGAGTGGTATGGTCAGTAAATAGGAGGAAGATCAGGGGAAAATTGGGAGTGCTTTGAATGGATGATCGATGTTGAATCTCTTGATTATGGACCATTTATTAGACATTTGAAGGCTCTAAAAATATCAAAATTCAATGATCTTGGGCTCATTGGATTCGTCTCATCAAGACTCTAGATTTGACTATAAGCATGCCACATTTGGAAATTGTTTGGTAATCAAAATTATGGATTGAACCTTCTAAATGTGATTTGGGTCTTTGATTTGGACCAATTTGAGCTCGGATTGGGTTGAATTTGGTGTCGTTGGGTTTGTACTTCCGAGACATTCAGTTTGACTATAAGTTCATTGAAATTAAAGTTCAAATAGTCTCCAATTTAATTTTTGAATTTTCCAACATGATTTTTGCCTCGAGATTCATGCCCGATCAAAATAAATTTTTGATGATATATCAATTGCCGCCCTATTTTTTGAAAAGCTTCTAGAAATATTTTAAAAAAAATTTTAAACAAAATGGGAGTGAAATTCCCCTCCCACCTTTTCAAATAATTCCCCTCCTTTTCATCCTATAAATACCCCTTGGGGTAATGAATTAATGCACCTTCTCCTCTTCTCCCTTCTTCCTCCAACATTCTTACAGTTGAGGCATTCCACTATTTTTTGTAGGCGGCATCTCCTACTTAAATTCAGGGCCCTTCTCCTTATATAGAAGTTGAAATTTTATAGTCGTTCCTTTTTTTTCTTCTCCCTCATTCTAACCTTCTTACAATTGAGGCATTCTCCTATTTTCTGGTATGTGGCATCCCCTACTAAAATTCAGGGCCCCACTCCTTATGTAGAAGTTAGAATTTTTACAGCCTTTCACTTTCTTTCTCCCTTATTTTCCATCTTACTCTAGAGGCTTTCCACTACTTTTGGTAGGTGGTATCCCATACTCAAATTTAATGCCCTTCTTTAGTGTAGAAGTTTAAATGGGTGACAAGACCTCCACCAAAATCCCTCTAACCAAAGGAGATCGCTCTACTGTCCGATCTGAGGATTTGAAGAACACTCAAAAAGTGGTCAAGGATGATGACGTCGCATCCACCATAATTGGTGATTCATTGATTATTTTCAAGAAGAAATTTCATTTCCCTAATGACTTATGATGAAAGTGCCCGAAAGATTCGCTCATGCTTGTTCCCTTCCCCTAAGATTTTTAATGGTGTATGAGTTCAATTTGCAAGTGGGACTATGATTTCCCCCTCCTTCGAAGTTGATTGACATTTTGGCAATATATGGAGTAAATTTGTCCTAACTTTCTTATAGATCCATGTAAATCATAGTGGGGTCAATCATTTTTTTCAGAGATCATGGAACTGTATTATCTCCAAAGTGTCTTTCTCGGATGGGTAAACTTGTTTGTGACATGTAGGGCTGTATCTATTTCAAATCTAAGTGGTTGGATATCAGTACACGAGACCAATCAATAAGATGGGTTAGTGATTTTTTTGTGCAGAATGACTGGAATCTCCAAGAAAAATGAGAAAAACTAAAGGATTTTCCCATTCCCTTACATATTAGCGTAGAAGACTTACTGATGATACTCAATCTCTCTGATATTGACACCCTCCACTACAAGTTAAGGTATCTGAGTAGATATATAGATGAAGAATATCTGTTCAAGGTGGGATTATCTACTCAAGTAGGGGGATCACAGAATCGTATACTAAAGAAGTTTGCCAAAGTCTCTGAGGTAGTTATCCAACCTTCAAAGGCTGCTCTAAATGATCAGAAAATGAGGGTGATCCGCAAACATCCAAAAAGAAAAAAAAAAGTGGAGGATATTTTAATTTTTGCAAATAAAAGTCATCATGTCTCTCCATTCAAGTCAAATATTCCAAAATATGTTCTGAAGCATCAATGAGTTGGCTGTCAACGGACTAAGGAGTTGGTGAGTTTGTAGTCAATTTTTTTCTTTTTCTTTTAAGGCTCTCATAAGAATATATCCCTTATGAATCTTTCTTTTATTTGTTTCAGTTGGTGAAGCGTATGGACCTTGAAATTAAAATGACTAAGGATTTAAATAACTAGAATAACAAGTTTGTGAAGGTTAATTATTTCCAGGGAGAGTATAAAAAAAAAGTATGATAGCAAAATCAAGGAGATTAAGGCTGTGGAGGAGTAGCTAGCAGAGTGCAAGGAAGAATTGGCTACTATGGCAACTTTAGCCTCTTTATAGAATTAGCAGATGTACCGTCTTCATATTGAGTTGGTGGATGCATAGTAAGTAATTAATTAGTATGTTAAATATTAGTAGGTCACTGACAAGAAGATTGTAGCCATTGAGAATGAGGTCAAGAGACTCCAGAGTTTATTGTCTGAGAAGGAAGCCATGTCCAAGTCAAAAGAGTCACCTTCCAAAGTAATAGAAAAGTTTAAGAAGTCTACTGTCTTTAAGATATTCACCCAGGATCAGATTCAAGAAGCTCGTGATCACATATATAATGTGGAGGTGAAGGCCTTAGAGTTATAGTGTATAGAGGAAGGTTTCATCAGATGTTTTCAAAAGGGTGTGCGTTTAGTGCAGCGCAAGATTGGAGTACTATTCAGGCTTTTGATGACCCTTCTTCAGATTATAGTGGTGAAGAGATAGATAGTAAGTTGCAAAAGGCTTTTACCTTGAGGAGGAGGATGATAATATTGAGATTTTGTAGGGTTATTTTATTGTTGGTTGTACTACTTTATATATATTAGTGATGATTCTATGTAGTTCGTGTTGATGTTTTCATATGATTTATATGATATTCATTGATATATTAAAATGTTATGTGTATTTTTTTTTTTTCTCATATGCATATGAAATTTACTTAGTTTTATTTCAATTTGGATGATGAGAAATAGTTTAGTGGACTCTATTAACTTGAGTGTATGTGAGAGACATCCTCCTTAGATGTTTTGACATACTGAGACTATTAATTAAAGGATTTACTTGATGATATTTAACCTGTATAAAAGAGTTCATATTAAATTCTCCTTGGATTGATCATCCAATAATTTGAAATTCAAGACATCCTCCTAGGATGTTTGACCTATCAGAGGTTGTTAGTCGATGCATTTGCTTGATGACATTAATCTGTATAAAAGAGGTTAGATCAAATCTCAATGGGATTGAACATCTAGTGACTGAAATACAATATAAATTATGTATTTCTCGAATCATAGATAAAAAAGTTAAATTTTTATAGGTGTTTATCTTTTACAAGAGGAGATAATATAACAACAAAGTGAACATTACATTACTGTATTATATAAGATATTATAACAATTTCCTTGTAGAACTTTGGGATACAGGGGGCTAGAAAAGTTCTATCACAGTCAACGCACAAAGGATATATGAATGTTCATTATAATAATACTTGAAGGATACATATAAGGACAATATAACAACTTGGGGGAACATAACATAAGACTAACAACACTATCAATATAGGAGAACATAATGCAAGACAAACGATATTATCAATACCTACTTATAATACTTGTGAAGGTTGCTAACATTCCAAGTTTGAGGGAGCATCTTTCCATTAACATCCTTCGGTTTAAAGGTACTAGGCTTGACCATAGTTGCCACCAAATAACAACCCTCCCATAGTGGAGAGAGCTTGTTGTGCTGAGGGCCCTTTTTTGCTACTTCGATGCTATATAGAACTAAGTCCCCAATAGAGATAGATAGAGATTTCACCCTTTGATTGTAGTGCTGGGCAATCCTTTGGTGGTATGCAGTGGTCTTGAGTGAGGTTACATCTCTTACTTCTAGGAGGAGATCCAAGTTATTTATGAGCTTCTCCTCATTGTTACTGAAGTCAAAAGCCTGAATTATATTACTCAGGACTCCAATATCAATTGGTATGACTGTTTCTATACCAAAGCATAGATTATATGAGGTTTTTCCTATAGGAGTTCTAGCAGTGGCTCAATAAGCCTAGAGGATATTTGGGAGTTCTTCAGCCTATTTACCCCAACCTTTTATAGGCATGTCTTCAGTCCTTTCAAAATTGTTCAATTTGTAACATCTATTTGCCCATTTGCCTAAGGATGGGCAACAACTATGTGGACTAGCTAAATATAAAAATTCCTACAAAAAGATATAAAGATCTTCCCAGTAAATTATGTCTCGTTATATGTGATGACCCTTACAGGAATGTTAAAATGACAGACTATATTCTTTCACAAGAACTATTTAGTATTTACTTTAGTAATCTTTGTTAGAGATTCTGCCTTCACCCATTTGGTGAAGTAATCTATAGCCAGGATAATGAATTTTTATTATCTAGTAGTTACAGGGAAGGGTCCCATTATATTTATTCTCCATATGGCCAAGGGCTCTGAAGTGATGCAAGCTCTAGAGCGGGAGTACGGGTGAGATTGGAATGCAATTGATAGTTTTCACACTTTTTAGTAAACTTGAGTGCATCCTATTTCATTGTAGGCCAATAGATTCCTTATCTCATAATCTTATAGGCTAATGCTTTTCCTCCCAGATATTCTCCACATATTCCTGAATGGACTTCTTGAAGTGTATAACCAACTTATAAAGGTGGGAAACATTTGAGGTATGGTCCAGTGAAAGCGCATTTATACAACTCGTCACCAATAATAGTGAAATTTATTGCTTATCTCTGAAGTCTTGTTGTAGCCATAGACTCTTCAAGTAGCACTTTATCCTATAAAAAGGACAAGATAGGATTAATTTAATAAGCCTCTATTAGTTAATTGATTGATTGAACGACCCACAGACCTTGGATACTTGGAAAGTGGATCTCCTTGATACAGTTTCTCTTATAAACATCTTATGTCATTGAGATAGCAAGTTTAGAAAGAGCATCGGCTTGTGCGTTTTGCTCTCGAAGAACATGGATTATCTTATGCTCTTTTATACTAGCTAAGAGCAACTTTACGAAGTTGTAGTACTGGACCAATTGTAAGTTATAAATGTTAAACTCCCCCTCCACCTGGGAGGTGACCAATTGCAAATTAGTATGAACCACTAAGTTCTGCACCTCACAGTCAATTGCTAGCCTTAATCTGACAAAAAGGGCCTCATACTCTATTGTATTATTCATTATAGGGAATTTAGGTCGGAGCATGTACTCAAGAGTAACTTGCTGTTGAGAGATTAAGAAAATTCCTAGTCTAAGTCATAACTTCTAGATGCTCCATCAATATATAAACTCGAGCACGGAGGAGGAGGAGCACTCAAGAGGTCATTGGCTACAGCGATGGTGCATTTAACCTCAAAATCTGTAAGTGCTTGAGATTTGATATCAGGACTAGGAAAGTAGACGATGTCGAACTCTCCCAGTTCTACGGACCACTTGATGAGCTTACTAGGCGCTTTTGGCTTTTGTAGGATACTTCTCACTGACAGATTTGTGTAAACTCCAATTATGTAAGCTTGAAAGTAAGGGCGTAATATCCTCGCAGAATAAACTAATGCCAAAGTTGTTTTATATGCTAGGGGATAACGTCCCTCTATTTCATATAATATCTTATTGATATAATATATGAGATGTTGTGCAATATTTTCTTCTCATATCAAGACCAAACTAATATATTGGGCATAAATAATGATATATAAATAAAATTTTTCTCCCGATGTTGGTTTAGAAAGTAGTGGTGGAGATACCAAATACTTTTGTAGCTATTTGAAGGCTTCTTGGCATTCATCAATCCATTGGAATTCATAGCTACGAGCACCTCTAAGTATTTTGAAGAAGGGTAGATATTTGTCTCTTGAATGGGACAGGAAACGAGATAACACTGCAATCCTTCCATTTAGTCTCTTGACTTCCTTGATATTCTTTGGGGGTAACATGTCCATTAGTGCCTTGATTTTCTCAGGATTTGCCTCGATTCCTCGATGGGTAACCATAAATCCTAAGAACTTTCCATAGGCGACTCTAAAGTATATTTGGCAAGGTTGAGTTGCATGTTGTAGTGTCGTAGCAGATGGAAGCACTATTCCAAGTCAGATATTTATAGAGATTTTTCAAGATAATTCACCAGTATATCATCAATATATACTTCCATAGAGCGCTTAATAAGGTCTTTGAAAACCTTACTCATAAGGCATTGATATGTGGCTCTAGCATTTTTGAGCCAGAATGACATCACTAGATAGTAGTATAACCCTTTGTCGATTTGAAAAGTTGTTTCTTCTTCATCAGTAGGATTCATCTTCATTTGTTTATAGTAGAGTAAGCATCTATAAAGCTCAACATCAGATATTCAAAGGTGCTATCGACCAATTGGTACGAGGAAGTTTAAAGTTGTCTTTAGGGCATGCTTTGTTATGATCTGTATAATTTACACATATTCACCAAGCTCCACTTGCCTTCTGTACCATGATGACATTAGCCAAACAAGTGGGGTAATGCACTTTCTATATAAATCTAGCTTCCAAAAGTTTATCCACTTCCTATTCAATTACTTACTGATGATTGCAAAATTTTATTTCTTTTAGAGTACTGAATTGGACGTTTTGGTTGACTTTAAGGGAGTACAATATCACTTTAGGGATGATTCCAAGCATATATGCCAGACTGCATATAAAAACATCATGATTTTTTCATAGAAAATCTATGTATTTTTTTCTTCTCTTCATCTGAGAGAATGGATCCAATCTGCACGGTCCTTGAAGGGTATTCTTCTGATATGAACACAGTAGTGAGGTCTTTTACAGGAGAAGCTCTTTAAGAGATATCCTCGCTCCAGCGATCAAAGTCCCCGATGCATAGGGTAACTATTGGACGTGGTTTAACCTACCTAAGATAGTAGGTTTGTGCTATTTGTTGATCTCTGTATACTACACTAACTCGATGGGGTAAGAAACTTCATCTTAT
This sequence comes from Dendrobium catenatum, assembly GCF_001605985.2. Classification (NCBI taxonomy): domain Eukaryota; kingdom Viridiplantae; phylum Streptophyta; class Magnoliopsida; order Asparagales; family Orchidaceae; genus Dendrobium; species Dendrobium catenatum. The sequence goes on along the minus strand of NW_021320058.1, from coordinate 39,255 downwards.
GGTGAGGGATGGAGGTGATAATCCCAAAGATTGATTGGAGTTGCCTTCCAAAGATAACATTATAAGCCGATTTTGACTTTACTACAATGAACTGGATGGAGTGGGTAGTCTGTCGGGAAAATTCTCCAAGTACAATTAGGAGATTGATTGACCCTTCTACTCGTATAGGTCGATTGTCAACCCATATAGTGGCCTATAGTAGGCTAAAACTTTTATCTAGTAAAACCCATATTGAGAATAGTAGAGTAGAATAGGATATTCGCATAGCTTCCATTATTCACAAGAATTCTTTTGATGTTGTAACATGGGTCGCATATCCCTACATTAATCACAAGCGGATCTTGATGAGAGGTTTTTACTCCCTCCAAATAATAATCATAAAAAATAAGAGAATGATAGATATGATCATTCTTCGGTGTCGGGTTTTTATATACAACCAAAAAGACTTTATTAGATAATAAAGGGCCTCCTACAATGGTCTCAATCTCACCAATTATTATATGATTATTCAACGGCTGCCTCTATTATTATTGATTTTGCCCCCAATGGGACGAGCTTCCTCTCGGGTAGGTGGATCTCAAATAAACCATCGAAGATAACCTTGATGGATAAGCTTTTTAAATTCATCCTTGAGCTGCTTACAGACTTCGGTAGTGTGGCCACAACTACAATGAAAATAATAATATTGATCCTGATTTACTGCATTCGGCTTCAAAGGATTCAACCATTTAATAATATCTTGATCTCGGATGACCATCAAAATATTTTCTTAAGATGTGCTGAGTGGTGTATACTCCTTCTCTTGCCAAAGCTCCCATCGTGGCAATGGAGGTCTAGGAGGCAGATTGTTCTTTCATTGTTTCTTTCGTTGTGATGATGAATTATACATCCTAGGTGCATCTTTGCACTTTCCAATTGTTAGCTCAAACTATTTTTTATGAGCATTTATGGCTTCATCTATAGAGATTTGTGCCTTCACGCAATGAATCATGTTGGCATATCAATGAACTATCTCTCGCATGAGTGGGAAATATAAGGGGCCAGGATGGAGGCCTCTAATAAAGACTCCTCTTAACATTTCAAGATCTACTCTTGAAATTTGCCTAGCCTCAATAGAAAATCGTTAAAAATACTCATTCAGTGATTCTCTTTCATTTTTTGTGGATCCTAGAGAGGTGATATAAATTATTAGTAATTCTTTGATTGGAAATGAATTGTTCTACTAACACTTTGGCCAATTTATTGAATATAGGGATCATTTCAGTTGGAAATGAATAGAATTACATTCGAGCTTGTCCTTTGAGGGTAGCAGGAAAAACCTAGTAGAGGAGTGCATCCGAGGCTCGCTGAATATGTATGATGGTTCTATAATGATCAATATGCTCATATGAGTCAGATGTCCCATCATAGAAATCGATACTCAGAAGTTTGAATCTTGCCAGAATGGGGTGTTGAAACATGGCTTCAGTCAGGGGTGATGACTCCTAGAAGTCCCACTAACGGAGAGGTTGCCTTACACCTCCTATGGGGAACTCTTCTTGGACCAGTCTTCTCAGTTCATGACGTATAGTGTTGTGAGAGAGCTCAGTAACGTGCAGTTGGGCTAAGTCTTCAGGGAGGTCTATAGGAATGCGAGGTTGCCGACCTTTGAACGAAGGATAAGTAGAACTTGTTGTGTAAGGAAGTTCATAGTTTTAATGTGATTGTAGATGCCTGTTGGCCACTAAAGCAACACTTAGAATTATGGGATACTGATTCTCACAGATTGTGCCAAACTATTGCGGGCTAGAATATAGCTGGCGATAGAGTTAGAAAATTTTTGTCTCAGCATTGCACGTATATCCAACACACAAACAAAATGAAAAAGAAATTCCAATACTTTTATGTGGAAAGCCTTGTAAAGGGAAAAATCACAGCGCCACGCCCATTTGATAAGATTCCACTAGTCTTTGCTTAAGTTGCAAATGGTTGAATCGTCCCTAAAATTGAAGACTATCAGATTACAACCCTTGACTTGTAATCCAGCTACAAACAGATATCAGAATTCTGGCGATGATGGGTGATCAGGCAGAACTCTTGCGTCACTTCATGGTCGGGTGAAACTCCGACGTCACTTGGAGTTCGGGAGGAACTTCGGCGTCACTAGAAGGTCGGGTGAAACTTTGATGCCAGTTGGAGTTCAGATGGAACTCCGACATCACTTGGAGTTCGGGAGGAACTCCAACATCACTTGATAGACGGGCAGAACTATGGCGCTACTTGGACTTCGGGCGGAACTTCAGAGTCACTTGGAGCTTGGGATGAACTCCGGCTGTGATCGAGGAGGAGTCTCTTTCTTCTCTTCTTGTCTCCTTGCTTGATTCCGGCGTCGGTCGCCTACCGGATGAAAGTCCAGCAGTGGTCGAGGAGGAGTTCCTTCCTTCTCTTCGTCCTTCTCTTCTCTTCTTCTCTTCTTGCTTGGGGTCCCCTCTTAAGAGTAATGAGGGGCTATTTATAGTTTTCTGAGAGTGACATGATCAGTAAATAGGAGGAAGATCATGGACAAATTGGGAGTGATTTGAGTGGACGACCGATGTTGAATCTCTTAATCGTGGACTATTTATCACACGTTTGAAAGCTCTAATGATATCAGAATTCGACGAGCTCGGGCTCGTTGGATTTGTCTCGTCAAGCTGCTAAGCATGCCACATTTTGAAATTATTTGGTAATCCAAATTATGGATTGAACCTTCCAAATGTGCTTCGGGTCTTTGATTTGGACCAATTTGAGCTTGGATTGGGTCGAATTTGGTGTCGTTGGGTTCATATTTCCAAGACATTCAGTTCTACTATAGATTTGCTGAAATCGAAGTCCAAATGATCCCCAATTTAATTTTTGAAGTTTCTAACATTTGCCTGCCTCGGTGCCCATCAAAATAAATTTTTTGATGATATATCAATTCCCAATCAAATGTTCGCGCGAGCTATAGAAGGCATAAATACAAATTTACTAAAAATGTAAGGGAACACATTTGAATAATTTATGTGAGAGATATAAAGTAAATTAAGCCGTTAAGGTTCTATTAACACCTTTCTCTTCGTGAGATTAAAAGTTTCGCAGAAAACCGAAGGGCGCGGGAAGCGGATGAGATAAGAAACGGGCCGTAAACCACAAAATCCTATCCGACGTCCCAATCGTGTCGCAGCTGAAGAGTTTTATCTCTTCCACGAGTTCCTCCGCCACTCTCAAGTGCCAATCAACGGAGAAATCCTAGCCGAATAGAATTAATCCTCTCGACAGACAAGGCAGTTCAGCGGACAAACCCTTGCCATGACCCTAGCTACTCGCTTCCACTCCATCCAAGTCGGCGCTCTAGCCTGTTGGCAATCTCGCCCTTCTTTGACGCGGCGCCGTCTACTGGCGGTAGCCAATGCTGATGACCTTCCCGGTTCCAGCTGCGGCGCTTCCATTGTGTGGTATAAGCATGATCTGCGCGTGGACGACCACCCTGGGCTTGTGGCTGCTGCTTCCCAGCAGCTGACGGTAGTTCCCCTCTATGTTTTCGATCCCCGTATAATTTCCGGTTTGTTTTCATTTCCTCACAGGTTCTTGGTTTCGTTTTGCTCAAGAAGACAGTTTTTTGATACTGTATTTCTTTCAGTCGTGTAAATTGAATTATTTGCGGCGATTCTTCCCTTTTTTAGTTCAGTGAATCTTAGTTATGCTTGAGATTCTGTTTTTCGCAGAGGAATATGAGTATCCGTTTAAAAAAAAATTGAATTATGAAGGAGTTTTGAAACCTTGTTTCCCAATTTTTTAGCATTTCAAAATTTTATAAAAAATGAGAAGCAAATTTTTACGAAACACACAAACATCATAATAAAATGTGTCAATAGAACTTCAGGTTTGTTGGATGTTATCTATTGCTCTTGAATGCTTGTTTTCATGAGTTGGTTTAGTTGCAAGTATGAAGTATTTGATTGAAGAATATTCAGGTACCATTTCATTTTGAAAATTCAAGCCTTTTTTATTTCTACTAAATACTGGATGTGGTTCAGCAATATAGGCTAATAATAATAAAGCGCTTAACCTGTATGCCTTTCCATGAAACTGCATTTATAGCAAAAAGAGAGTGATTTATAATTTGTGCGCCAATGCTGCTCCCAAAAGAAGAGTTGGATGGAGGCATGGTTTGTGAGCTAGAAGGGAGAGAGAAGCTCTGAGGAGGGATAAAGGTGTGTTGATTTGAATTTGGCGGCTGCTGCTTTTTTGCCAGTTCGCCGTTATGCAGCGGGGGGTCACCGGACTTCGTTTGTTGGTGTGCCTTCCACTTATGGTAACTCTGTCAGTTACATGGTTGATGGCTCATAGGAAAGTTCTCTTCCTGGTCGTGGAAGAGAGTTTCATGACAACCCCAAGAAGGTTTCTTGTGGGGGTTCCTTACTTATCAAAGATGTGGATCTGGCTGGTGCTCCTCGATTCATGGACGGTTCTTGCTCTGGAAAGGGAAAGCAGGTGATGGTTGATGAGGGTTGTCTTTCTAAGGTTGATGTCTTTGAGGATGATCAGAAGGTTATTTTGTTAAAGGGTTTATTTCTTGAAGATGCTGTTTCTTGTAGAGTTGGGAATCCAATAGATAATCCTCAAGAAACTCATGGTGTCTCTAATCAAGATCATGTGACTTCATCTCTTAATATTACAAATCAGCTGACAAATAGCCAAGTAACTGCGTCAGATTTTGTTGGGTTCTTAAAAATGATGTTGTCATCAACTAGAAAGAGGCTAGTAACACAAAGTTTGAAGGAGTTTGAAATGGTGATTTGGTCAATGTCTGGAAAAGACCCTCTCATCATAAGGTTGTTAATACTGATTTTATTATTGAGTTGTCTGATGATGGTGTTGCTGTTTAAGCTTCATACAAAGAATGAGATGACAAATATTATGAAATTACATAAATATCTTATTATTAAAGTTTTTGGACATAATCTTCCTTTTCATATCATAAGTTTTGAATTAGAAAGACAATGGAGTCAATATGGTATTTTCCATCTGACAAGTTTAGGACTGGATTGGATTTTGTGTTCGTTCCAATCTACTGATGCTTTGGAGGCTATTTTAAGCGGTGGTCCTTGGTATGGTTGTGGCCACATTATAGGAATGGACAAATGATCTCCGTCCTTTTCTCCGTTATCTATAATAGGTTTATCATTTCCTGTTTGGATCCGACTGCCTTATCTACCTCTTGAATGTTGGGATTAATTGAATATAGTTTGAATAACCTCTAGAATTGGGTTGCCTTTGCTGTTGGATTCTTAAATGTTTAATTGGGGCAGGAGAGAATTCTCAAGAGTTTGTGTATGGATTAATCTTAATTTCCAACTTCTAGCTAGTGTTTGGGTTGAAGGTTCTCATGGAAGATTCTTTCCGAAAGTATAGTACGAGAAAATCTCTAATTTTTGTTTTCACTCCGATTCGGCGAATTTGCTGGATTTGATTAACAAGATAGGACCTGTCCTGGTCGGGTTTGGTGTGATTTGGATTGATTTGGTTTGGAGTAAGAAAGTTAGTTTTTTTAATCTTCGATATTGAATTAGTCATTTGTGAATATGTATAACATCATAATGGTATCAAAGTATAACAAAGAACTGCACATAATATATATCTAAGGAGTACAATGTCTGCATCAAAATATAACTCAAACAACCAAAATGTATATAGTATATACCACTAATACCTCCTCTTATGCCGGTGTGGAATCACATCAATGCTTGGAGCGAAATGTTGTGCACCTAGTGGCTTATCATTGAAAGAACTTTCGATCCTTTCCTCCAAACTGAATGATTCATGTACTTGTGGTGTGATATTCTTAGCATTATTAATAGGCTTATTTATCTCTTCAACCTCCGCATATAATATAAGTATTTTTTCAGTAGCATGCGATAACACCATTTCCCATACGTCATCATCCTCCATAGGTGAAGCTATAAACTCATTTCTTGAAGGCAAACAATAAACTAACATCGCTCTGAGTATCCTAAACTGCAACTGCTCCAAATTCATGTTAGCTGATACTTGCAATGGACGATAACTGCCCCCAAAATATGTTGGTGCATATTTATCATCTAAAGACAATTCTCCGCCATATATAAGTATAAATGATGCTCCTCTTTCGGACATAACTATGCTACTATATCTTAGTGATCAAATCCTACGATAAACCTACATAATTTCAAACATCACTCAACATTACTATTACAAATTTAATAAAATTAATTCTCTTATCTTACAAAATAAATTTATATTGATATATTTCAAAATAATACACGATCATTTTAAAATCAATCATCATAGTGAAATGCACAAAACATTTTCACAATCAAACTTCACAAAAAAAAAACAAAAAACAAAATACTTTGAATAATAAGAAATACAATGTCAAAATACCTGGAAATCAACAATTTTTGGGCAAGCAAATGACAGAAAACATAATCTAACAAAAAAACCTAGGTGAAGCCTAAAAATGACATGTAAACTTATAAATAACTTCACCAAACTTTAAATAAATGCAATAGATAATAATATTAACCGCATTAACTTAAATTAATTAAAAAAATAACCTCAATTTCATTTTTGCCGGGATTTTACAGCTGCGACGCCGAACGGTCACGGAATGGGAAAATAGGGATTGTCGGGCAGTTAAAGTGACATGGGTAAGTCGATCATTTAATGGGCAACTGAAACATAAGTCGCTCGTTAAACTGGTGACTTTGATTTCAAAAAAATTTTAGTTGGTTAACTGCATAAATTAGAATACTAAGATACTTAGTTTAAAAATTTTTCCCTTCTAAATTTAGATCCATTAGCTTATGTCAGACTATATATAAAATATTCTCAATTATGCTTCTAATTAGATTAAAGATGTACATTCGAAAGCTTATTTCTGAAGCCTTTGTTCCTGGAAAATCTATGACTGATTATTGTATTTTAGCTCAAGTGGTATTTTGTAAATTGAGATTCTCTGCATTAGAAACTCTCAAGTTTTGAGGTGTATCGGTATGTAGGTTAAATTCTACAATTGGATTATGCAATTTGTGCTTAATCCAAGATTTTTTATTTTAATAAATGCAAGAACTGATTGGATTGATGCTAAAAGTGGATTTAGGCAGGGGTGTCCTTTATCAGCTATCTATTTATAATGTGCTCTGAACATTTATCTAAGGCTTTTCATCAAAGAGGAGTGAAGTTTGGTATTAAAATTGCTCCCAAGATTGAACCTATTTCCCATATCTTATATACAGATGTTGTGTTGATTTTCTCTGAAGCGTCTTCCAAATCAATGAAAAGAATTAATTGTATTATTGCTACTTACAATACTTGGACAGACCAAAGAATTAATAAATATAATTCTGAGGTGATTTTTGTGTTAACCTCTGTGTTTAGCACAAACGAAAAAAAAAATCAGAAAACAAAACCTCATATCCTGCCGAATCCCACGAATCCGGCTGAAACGTCGCTTACCTCGGTCTGTCGAATCCGTGAATCCATGCGTAAATCCCGTTCAAATAGCTTTCCTCGTACAGAACAGCGCCGTTGGCATCATCTCCCGGGATTTGCTCGTTCCTTAGAAGCTCCCGCCCGTTTGTGTCGTTAAATAGAGAGCGAGTCTCACTTCTTCGGCACTCAGCTCTCCCCCACGGCTCTCTCCCGATCCCGCTACTTCCACTCGACCGAACCCCATCGCCCAACCTCTCCTCCGATCTCCCCCTCTGGCCGACGCCTCCTCCCATCTTCCTCTCCCATCCCGTCGCTACTCCTCTACCCGACGACCTCTGCCCGTGAAATCCCAGCCTCCGGTCCCGCAAGCCGCTAGCGACGACCTGAGCCCCGGCCTCTTCTCTGTCCGACCCAAAGAAGCCGAGAGAGAGGGAGAGAGAGAGAGAGAGAGAAAGAGAGAGGACCACTTACCTTGATTCCAAGCAGCTCCCATAGCCGCCGATCCCTCTTACCCGAACGCCTCAGCCCAACCCGACGTCTCCTCTTGACTCCAAGCCGAGACCCCCTGCCGAGCTCCCCATTGCCGCTCGACTCCACACGTTCCACGACTTCTCCTTCCTGAGGGATCGGAAGTCACAACATTTTGAGCGGAAGTAGCTGACGGGAACTCACTGGCTGTGTAAGTAATTTTCTCCCTCACACGCTTCTCGGCCAAATCCCGTAACTCAGCCAAGCCAGAGAAAGAGAGAGGGATTAATGTTTTATTTAAGATTAAGTAAAGTTAATCTTAATTAATTTTAGTTAAATTAATTATAATCATTTGTAATTTATTATAATGATTATAATTAATTACAACAAATTTTAATTAAAGTTAATTTTAATTCAATGGCCAGAGCCAATACGCTCCTTAATGGCGTTAAATCCTTGAGATATGAATCAATAGGATATAATCGATAGGGCACAAAGCTCTCTGTTAGCTAAGGTGGATTCAAATTTGTCCCTTTAGACAAACATCCAACCCCGGTCTACAAGGTCCCCTTGGACGAAGCAACCCATGGCTGCCGACAAGGATCCTCACAAAATGAGGGCGAAATCTCTGGGTAGTGTCTTATCTACAAACCCATCTGCCTTCCAAAATTTACCTCGGAACTTAGTTCGTTAAAACTCCCTCGCCGAATAAGAAAAGCGAGCGGAGGCCGAGGCCGAATTTTCGGAGCCCACATTTTGGTAATTATGTTCCTGTGCGGAGGAAGAAAAAGCTTGCTTCTCTGTTGGTATATAAACGGGTCAAGGAACTTATGTATTTGGGAGTTAAGATTGCATTGAGAAGATTAGTAGCATCTGATTTTCAATGCATAATGACTCGTGTATTAGATAGACTAAATGCTTGGGGAAGCAGGTTTTTGTCCATTACAGGAAGAATTGCTCTAACTAAATCCTCATTTCTTGATCTACCTTCCTTTATTCTTACTCATTCATTGGAGCTTAAAGGGGTTCTGAATGATCTAAATATATTGTGTAGGAAACAAATGTGGTTTATTGTCAAAATCAGTGGACAAAATTAAGAAATTGGGAAGAAGAATGATCACAAAACAACTTTTATTTAAAAGAAATGCAAAGAAAAACAAGATATTGTAGGATCCTCAATTATAGAGGAGGATTCAGCTCTCCCAAATCTTTTGCCACCAACTAGAGCCCAAACATCCTGAGATAATTTTGATTTCCGCAAAACAAACAATGCCCTAACACTACCAAAATTGCCCCCTTAAAGCATACAATTTAAAGGGAAATCCCAGAACAACCTTCCCTTTAAATTTTCACTCTCAAAACACATTAAAAGCTTAGTTTGAAATAGCTGTAGAGGGGGGTGCGGCGACCACGGGGGCGATACCTCTGTTTCGCCTTCGGTATATTTTGGCCGTCCTGTGTGGACCGATCGGACCGGTCCAATGATTAGTCCAACAATACCTCTCACTCAAAGACCCACCTTATCCTCAAGGTGGAAGGATGAAAACTGTTGCTTCACCCTCTCGTACGGTTCCCAAGTGACATCATATTCGGGTAGATGCTTCCATTTGATCTGCACTTCCTTGATCCGTCCTTCCTGTTGCACCGCACCCCTTTCAACTCTAGTGGTTCTAACACTACCTGTAGATCCTCCGTCAGGATTTCCAGTAACTCCGAACTAACTATATGCTCCCTAATAGTTCTCAACTCGGAGACGTGGAGCACCGAATGTTTAGTGGTGGTCGGGGATAACTTTAATTGGTAAGCCACAACTTCGATCCTCTATAATATCTTGTAAGGGCGAAAGTACTTTGGTAGTAGCTTTTTATTTCTCTTTTTCGCTACCGTTCTCTGTCTCTCCCACTACAAACTAGATGTTCTTCTTATTAACCATCTCCGCTTGCCTATCTATCTGAGGGTGGTAAGCAGTGCTCCTCTTTAGTACTATTCCCTACATCCTGAACAACTCGGTCCAAAAGTAACTGAGGAACATCTTATCATGGACAGACACTATAGACTACTATGGTATTCCATGCAGTCTAACTTTCTCCTTGATGAATGCCGCCGCTACTATCATTGTGTGCAGAGATGTCATAGGGGAATAAAGTGAGCATACTTTCTCAACCTATCAACTACCACCAGAATCACCGTAAACCCCTCAGATAGGGGTAACCCATCTATAAAGTTAATCATGACTTCCTCCTACACCATGTCTGGTGGAGCAAGGTGTTAAAGTAACCCCTGGAGCCATGGCTATGTACTTGTTTAACTGGCATATCTCACATCTTGCCACCATCTCTTCCACATATTTATGTATCCCTTCCAATACAATTTTGTGACCAATCTCCTATGTCTTCTGCACAATAGAATGATCCCCTACTGCGCATCCATGGAACTCTTGCAATAGATGTGGAACATGGACTAACGTCCGTGACAACACAAACCTCTCTTGGTACAACAATCTCATCCCTCTAAGGAATAGAAAGGGTGGCTATTCTCATCCTTTAAAAGATTTGCACTGATCATCCTCAGCTCCTCATCCTGCACACTCTTCGTTTTAAAGCCCCCTAAGCCAGCATTAGTAGTGTTGATATAGCTAAATCTTGGAGCTCTCCAATGCATCTGGACAAGGCATTTGTCACCTTATTCTCCAACCCTGGCATGTAATGTATTTCAAAATCGTAGCCCAACATCTTTGAAAGCCGCCTTTGATGTTCCTTTGTAATTATCCTCTACTATAGCAGGAGGTACTTAAAGCTTCTTTGATCTATCTTAATGATGAAATACCAACTTAATAAGTAAGGCTGCCACTTCTAAATAGCTAACACTTTTCCATCAACTCCCTCTAGTCGACAGACTTTTGTCTGGCACTGGCTGTCAACACCTGGCTGAAGTAAGTTATGGGCCCGTGGTTCTATATGTGAACTACACCCAATCCATACCCCAATGCGCTAGTCTCTACCATGAAAATTTGTCTGAAATCTAGTCGGGCTAGAACTGGTACCGTGGTTATGATCTTCTTTAATCTCTCAAAGGCTTGGATAGCCGCCTCTCCCCATAAGAAATTGTCCTTATTCAGCGGCTTTGTCAATGGCCAAGCTATGATGCTGTATCGCCTCTCAAATCTCCTGCAATATCTCGTCATTCCTAAGAAACCCCTCAGCTCTCTCAAATTCCTAGGTAGATGGCACTTCAACATTGCCTCAATCTTGGTCTGATCTTCAACCACTCCCTCTTGAGATACAACGTACCCCAAGCACTCCACATTGGCTTGTACAAAATAACACTTCTTCTAGTTGGCCCTCAGCTGGTGCTCCTATAACACTCGTAATACCACCCTCAAGTGCTCCAAATGGTTTGTTTGATCTGATGTAGTTTTGTCCGCCTATGTAAAGCAACACTTCTTCTTGTTGGCTCTCAAGGGAGGATATACCTTCTTGATGAACAAGTAGTTTTGTTGTGACTGCGTGTTTTATAGAAGCTACAAATTCTTGTTCCATGGGAGGTGTTCTCATCCATCATGTTTCTGTATCGACTTGTTCGAGGTCTACCAGAACGCTTCCTAAAATTAATTGATAGAGAAAAAACCCCTGATTGGGTCATGTTGGGGCCAATTCTCTTTATCTGGAATGTTATGGAATTCAGCTGAATAAATTTGTAGTTATCGATTGAGTAGTAATGGGAGAAATATTCATAGTGGTTCCTACGTATAATTGATAAACAACTTTTGACATGAAAACAAGGGAAATGGTACATCGCAGGCCTTCCATAGCTATAGATACTTATATAATACCCAATAATTTAAAACATGTATAAAAATTTTCCTTAAAAGTTACCCCATTTTTCCCATTCCTCCATAAAACATCAAACTTATTTTAATTAAATTCTAATTGTACTTTTGATCTATTTGATATATAGATGTATATTTAAAATATAAGCCTAATACTATATATATATACTTCATTTAATAGATATATCTTAACCTTAACCTTCGAAAAATTAACATTTAATCACCTAAATGTTTTGCTGTAGCACTACAACCATTCCATTTATTCCACTAAAATCCGCATGCAGTCGTTAATCCCTTGGGGATTTAATCCAACGATTGGGTATGGCTGAGTTGGCTAGTGGTGTTAGAAGTCTAATATTAAAAATTAATTAGTGGAATTTCAGTGGAGTGTATTATATTAAGTTACTTAAACCTATAATGTTGTATTCCTTAATTTCTCCCCAACTGCTCATTGTTCTCCAAAATATTCGAAGCAAGCTGCAAGCAGAAGCTGGGAGGTGGATTCGTGAGGGCTACTAGTTCTGTTAGTTGCTGTAGTGTTGCTGAAATCAGGTAAGGGCTGCTGCATTGTTTCCGAAATCAGTAAGGAAATAAGGGATAAAGGCTTTTGTTGTGTGCTGAAACCAGTAAAAATAAGAGATAAAGGCTACATTGTGTGCTGAAATCAGTGGAAAGCTGAGATCATTGAGGAAATAAGGGGACAAAAAAGAAAGGAAGAAGGGAATATGAGGTGAGGAATTTTAGGTTGAATGAGAAGTTCAATTGAGATAAATTTTAAGGTTTTATAGAATCTATTGTATTTTATTTTAATGCATGTATAAAAGATAAAATTGTATTCTTGAGGTTGTATATAAGAGGAAAAGAGGTCGGGATACATCAGGTGATCGAATTTACCCGATTACTCTTGATAATGAGGTGAGATATCCAAACTATGGTATAAGAAATAGTAAACTTTATATTAGATGTCTAGTTATGGAAGGTATTCAACATGATCTAGGCGGGCTTCCCACGAATCACTATTCATGGTCGTGAAATCAGTTTTGCAACGGAAGGCTGAGATTTAACACCCCCTCAAGCTGGAGAATATAGATTTGCCATTCCCAGCTTGGAAATCATTCTGAGGATGGCAAAACTGTTCAATCCTTTTATAAGGATGTCTGTAAGTTGATCTTTTGATGATCCATGGTTGACACTTACTAGACCATTGTCTATTTTTTCAATAAAATATATGTCCACTTCTATGTGCTTGGTCCTGTCATGTTGAGCTGGATGTGGGCTATGCTGATTGATAATTTGTTGTCACAATGTAGCCTCATGGGCTCATCCCACTTGACCTTTAAGCCTTCTAGGCTTATTTTAATCCACAGTAGCTCATATATTCCCAAGGTCATAGCTCGATATTCTGCCTTTACACTAGAAGATGAGATTTTGAAAAATAGGAATTTTGCTCATCAAAGGTAACATCAATGGAGACAATGATCTTTCTTGTGGGTGGACGATAACAGTTATAACCTTTTTGAGTAGCTGAATAGCCAACAAAGATACATTTGAGTGCTATTTGATCTAGTTTTCCTTTATCCTTGCTGAGAATATGAACATAGGTAGCGCATCTAAAGATTCTGGGTGTAAGATTATGATGGGTTCAAAACTCGGGGTAAAAAGATGACAAAATCTCCATCGGTGTTTTGAGTCCTAGGGCCGTTGAAGGTAGTCGGCTTATGAGATAAGTTGTAGTTAGGAGGGCTTCCCCCCAATAGGATTTGGGTGTATTATAGTGAAATAGGAAAGCTCATGTGGAGGCTGAAAGTTGATCATTTTTCTCTCTGCAGCCCCATTTTATTGTGGGGTGTGAACACATGAGGACTCATGGATGATCCTTTCACCCTAGAAGTAGGAGGAAAGGGTTTGGTTGAAATAATCTTTTGTATTATCGGAGCGAAATCTCCTTATTTTTACCTTGAATTGGTTTTTGATCATGGAATGAATGATGTCAAGAATGGTGCTAACATCAGATTTATTTTTAAGGAGATAGATCTAAAAGACTCTAGTGCAATCATCAATGAATGACACAAACCAGCATACTCCAGAGATATTAGGGATCTTTGAGGGTCCCCATATATCACTATAAGGTAGAAAGGAGTATCAAATCTCTCACTTTTATTTGGGAAGGAGGTTCTTTTATGTTTAGCCAACTCACATGTTTCACAATGAAAATTTTTATTTTCTAATTTCTGAAAAATTTGTGGATACTTATGTCTTATGATGTCAAAAGATGGGTGTCCTAACCTATAATGATGAAGCCAAATAGTGGAATTCTTATCAACTAGAGATAACATAGATCAACTATTTTTAGATTAGTTTGGTTCTTCCATGTAGTACAGTCCTGCTTTCTCCTTAGCAAGTCCAATCTTCTTCTTTGATTTCTAGTCTTGAAATAAGTAATAAGTACGGTTAAATAAGGCTTGACAATTATGGTCATCAGTAAGTTTTTGTATTGATATTAGGTTCGTGGATAATTATGGTATGTGGAGCACATTTTTCAGGGTGAGTGAGAGAGATAATGTTATGTCTCCTTGGCCTACTACCGTAGTAAGAAAACCATCCACAGTGATGATTTTCTTGTTGTTTGGGCAAGGAGTATAGTTGATGAAGTGGGTATGTGAGTGGGTCATATGATATGGATTGAATTCTCCAAGGCTGGACTGTGCTTTTGGGGTGAGCTTACTTGTAGTGTTGTTGGAATGTGATGTGCTCCTTGTTTCACTTTTTTTTATTCTACTCCTTGCTGGAGGGTTTTCCATGTATTTTCCAGCACATTTCTTTGTGTGTCTTGACTTTTTACAATAACTATACCAAACTGAGTCATTGCCTTTGAATTTTGTAGAATCTTTACCTTTTTCCTTCCTTGACGATTCTTTATTCATCACCATTGCTGAACTTTCAACGACCTTTGGTTCTAACATCACTCCTCGTTGGCTTTTTTCTGCGTAGATGAGAGAGATGATTTCATTGAGTGATGGCGTCTCCTCTTTGCTGATGATCTGGACTCTAACGTGGTAAAATTCTGCATTTAGTCCTACAAGAAAATCATAAACTCTATCTTTTTCAATAAAGTTCATTAGGATCGCAGCATCTTTCGGACATCTGGTTTCTATGCATCTATAGTGATCAAGCTCTTGCCACGGTTTTTGTAGAAGGGTGGCATACTCTGTCACAGTCTTACTCCATTGCTTTGTGCTTCCAACTTTGACTTTAATTTCAAATATTTGAGCGACATCACGAGCTTTGGAGAAGGTCTGTCTGGCAGCATCCCATATGTCCTTTGCAGTGAAAAGGAATATAAATGTATCGTTAATTTCTGGAGTTATGGAATTGCACAACCATGACATAATCATGGAGTTTGCTTCATCCCATGCCCCAAAAGTAGGATCTCTATATCTTGGTCCTCCTCCGAGTAGATGATGTATTTTTCCTTTTCCTTTTAAATAGGTCTTCACAAACTGAGACCACTTAAGGTACTTCTTCCCGTTGAGGCGATAGGAAGGTTGCATGCTTTAAAGATCACCTTGTCCTTGGTGCATCATTGGCTCCTCTATTTGATCAATGCTCTATGAGGGATTAATTTCTGACATTGGGTAGCAATGAAGTCTTCACTAATTTTTTCTTTCTTTCTTTCCCGGTTTAATAAATAAAATTTGACTGAACCGAGCCTTTAAAGGGCCCGAGTCAGAATAGGGCACAGGACTCAGTCGTCAGCTTGCAGGAGGCTTCTTTGGCTCCTTCGTGCTATTCATCTACTCTCCTTCGATGTCTCTCCTGTTCGGCTTTGGGTGTGTCGTAGGAGGCCCTTCTTCGGCTCCTTTCATGGCTGTTCGACTATGTTCCTTCAACGACTTATCCCTTCTGTCAGATCAGAAGTTACTGTAATCCCCGAAATGCTCAAAATAAATGTAAGCATACACTTTTGTTTTCAGATATTTCATCTATTATATGAATAACTAATTATTATCTCGGTTACAATTAATTGGGAAAATAAGAAATCCTGTTAATCAGATTTTAAAGAAATGCTATAATTTTTTTTTCAGCATTTCTATTTCATTATTTTATTCTTACTGTACCTATAGCACTTAACTTTATATGCATTAGACTTAATCCACAACACTTAACTTTGCATGCATTTGACTGATTAAGAAGGTGGGAAATCATGTGGCAGGGAAATGATAAAAGGCTGTTAGTGGAGGCTTAGTATATAATATTGTATTAAGGAAATTCCTGAAGCATGAAACCTTAGCCCTTTTGTTCATTTCTCCCCTCCCCATTCATGTGTGGGAGGCTGTAGTTTGCTGTTATAACTGGAAAAAAGTTGAATGGTGCAGTTTCCCTTCATTCCTCTCACGCATTAGTACCAAAGAAAGCAAAAGAAGGAAGTTGGATTGAATGAAGAAGAGCGTAATTGAAGTGGTATACAAAGGAGAAAGAATTGAAATACTTTAGGTGTAATAGTTTACCTCAGTGTTCTGGAAGATGAGGTGAGATATTCAAACGAGGCTATAAGAATTAGTAAATGTTATATTATTGCTCTTCATCTTTATTATGTTTATGATTGCATTTATTTCAGTTTACCTTAGTTTGTTTGGTATGAACATGGACGAACTTATATAAAATTGTTTATGCAAAGAGTAATCTTTATAAATGTTAAAGATTTCGTTAACATAAAATGATAAATGTTTATAAGCTAATGAATGACTAAAGGGCAGAAAAAGGGCAGCAAAAGTGCAGCTAAAAGGAAACTAAAGGGCAGCTAAAGGAAAGTTAAAGGGCAGTTAAAGCGCAGCCATGTCATCAAAGCATATGTCATTTGAGCTAAAAAGGATGACTATATGGAAAGTTAAATAAGTTATATATTAGGGATGAACCTGCACAAGTAAAGACGAAATATCCGACTAGGTAAACCTACACTCTCAATTCTAGAAGTTGAGAAATTTGACTCAACCCTGAATGAGAGAACAACTTTCATTCTAAAAGTTGAAAAGTTGAACCCAACCTTAAATTGAAATGCTAAAAAGATGCAAAATCTTATAGTCATCATATGACTTGTTTAAAAGTGTTGAACAGTTTTGGCAAGATGAATAATATGACTAGGTACTCCTAATACTCAATAGGGCATTTCAATGTGTTTTAACTACGTTAGTATTGTTAAGCATTTCTTAATTGTTAACAATATTATTACTAATTATTATACCATGATTTATATTTCATTGAGCTTAGCACCTTAGCAGTGGTTGTACTGCAGGTAAAGAAAAGGAGCCCATAGGGCAATAGGCGGGAGGGAAATGACCGTTCCTTTTGGTGTAAATTTATTACGGTGTACAAAGAGATCTTAAAGGAGGTCTAAATGATAGATGTATAGACTTTTGGGTATGTAAGTAAATTTTAAAAGTTTTAGTAGAGCTCTATATTTAGTTAAATTATATTTGATGTTCATTACGGGACAGTTCATGGTTTTCCATTATTAATTATGGAATTTGATAGGTTTGGCATGTCAAGAGAGTCTAAATAGATTTCTTTTATTCTATTCTGAAAGTAGTTGCTCAGAATGGGTGTTATTAAGAAGGAACTAGTATAGATTTTCCTTCTCTTTTATACATCAGATTTATTGTTAGGGGGTAGGCCTTGGGGTGTGACAAAAATTAGTATCAGAGCCAAATCAAGATAAAATGGAAGAATAATTGGATTTAGAAGAGAAAGTATGATGAGATATAATGAATATGATGTATACAGAGATATATGTTGAAGTAAGTTTTAATGAAACTATGCATTCATTTTATTACAATAGTATGCTTGCTTATTTAACTCTTTGAATGATTATATTTCTTACCATAAGTACATGTATTACATGAATTATCTATATACATACAAATATTTATGTCTGGAGAGTTGCCAGAAAGAATGACTAGTTAGTCATCCAGGTCGGATACAGAAACATGAATGGATGAGGGAATTAATTCTAAAGAACTTCATGTTATTGTGCATTTGTTCTCACAAGTAGTAGATAAAGTGCATCTACGGAGAAATATTCTACTAGTGGTGAATCCAGATCTGCAAGTGATAGTGAAGTGGATCGACATTTAAAATTATTTCAGATTTTTAAACCACCAGCAATTAAGGGTACAAGTGATCCAACCGTAGCTGAAGACTGGTTGTTAAGGATTTGAAATATTTTAGATGGCATGATCTGTCCTGAAAATAAAAATGTACTATTAGCTACATTTGTGTTCGAAGTAGAAGTAAAAAGATGATGGCAAGCACAGCATAGAGAAAAATTTTGACAGATGCCTATTACTAACATACAGTGGGATGATTTTGTGAAAGTCTAAAGAGATTGGTTTATTCCTCCTTCAGTCATATTAACTCTGCAAGACAATTTTTTCAATCTGACTCAAGGTTTCAAAACCGTTATGTTATACGAAGCTGAGTTCACTTCTTTATCTAGCTACACACCTCATTATGTAAACACCCAGAAGATGAAGTGCCACAGATTTTTGAGAGGACTCAGAGATCAACTACGACTAGCATTGGCACCTTTTGATATCAGTGACTTCTCAGTCTTAGTGGAGAGAGCTAGAAGGATTGAACATGAGCTAAATTTCTCCAAGTATAATTGGGAGCAAAAATAACTAGGAAAAAAGAAAATGTTTGCAAGGGATGATCGATTCAGAAATAAGAAGCCAAAGTTTGATGATAAACAGAAGCTGAGTCAGCTTGAAAAATATTTATGTGAGCAGTCTGGGAAGCGGCATTTTGGTCAATGTTTGGTGGGATCAAAGAGATGTTTTAAATGTGGTGAGATGGGTCATCGCAAGATGGATTGCCCTCAAGAGAAAAGAACCAATATCAGGACACAAGGATATCAGGAATAGATACCACATAGGAGATATCTGGAAGGAGGCAATCAAACAAGAAAAACTCAATTCTAAGGAAGGCCAACGGTACAAGGAAAATCACCAGTTCAGTTAAAAGGAGAAACACCAGATTTTAAAGGCAATCAACCTGTAAAAGCTAGTGTGTTTGCCATTATACCCTATAAGAGGTTAAGAATTCAGAGTAAGTGGTTACATATATACTTTTCATTTGTATCAAGTTTGGCATAGTTATTTTTGATTCAGATGTATCATATTCATTTATTTCTGAAGAATTCTGTTCTGATTTATCTGTTAAGCATGTATATTTTACACCTACCTTATGTGTTATGATGCCAACGATGGATAGTTTGCCTGCCAATAGGATGTGTCTTATGAATTTGGATATTTATGGTCACAAATTTTCAACAGAATTGATTATAATGCCTATTAAAATGTTTTACATCCTCTTGGGGATGGATTTATTAGCTAAACATTTTGCTAGAATTCAATATTGGAAGAAGAGAATAAAATTTAATTTACTAAATGAGAAGACTTTTTTTTCTCTGTGAGAAGAATGCAACATCCTTTCTTGCTAGTATAGTAAAGATGCGTAAATACTTGAGGGGTGAGTTAGTGTTCTTGGCTAAAATGTAGGCCTTAAATAAAGATGTTCATGTATTGCAAAATGTTCAAGTTGTCTCTGAATTTGCAGATATATTTTTTGAAGAATTACCTGGATTACCACCTAAAATAGAAGTTTAATTTGGCATAAAATTGCAGCCATAATCATAAGCAATTTATAAATCTCCTTATAGGATGGCCCTAAAAGAATTGCAGGAGTTAAAAACTAAATTACATGAATTAATGAATAAGGGATTTATCAGGTCTGGTCATTCCCCTTGGAGTGCACCTATACTTTTTATTAAGAAGGATGGATCCATGAGAATGTGTATTGATTATAGAGAATTGAACAAAGTAACTATCAAGAACAAATATCCATTACCACAAATAGATGACTTATTTGATCAGTTAGTAGGTGCCACAGTATTTTTTAGAATTGATTTAAGATCAAAATATCATCAAGTGAGAGTTGAAAAAGCAGATGTTAGTAAGACAACTTTTGGAACTAGATATGGTCATTTTGAGTTTATAATCATGCCGTTTGGGATAACAAATGATCCTGTTATCTTTATGGATATGATGAACAGAATTTTCAAAGACTATAGATAAATTTGTGAATATTTTCATTGATGACATCTTGGTATACTCAAAGACTGATGAGGATCATGTTGAACTTTTAAGAATAGTTTTGGAGACGTTGAGAAAAAATCAACTGTATACAAAATATTCAAAATGTGAATTTTGGCTTAGAAGTATTTCCTTCTTGAGACATATTATCAATGGGTAAGGAATTTCAATAGATCCATAGAAAGTGAAATCAATTGTGGAATGACCTATATCAAAGAATGTTACAAAAGTTCATAGTTTTCTTGGATTAACAGGATATTACAGAAGGTTCGTTAAAGGATTTTCACAGATTGCTATGCCTTTGTCCAAACTAATGAGGAAAGAAGTAAATTTTGAATAGAAAACTTAATGTGAGAATAGTTTTCAGGCATTGAAAGAGCATCTGATTACATCACCAATATTGACACTTCTCTCAGGAACAGAAGGATTTTAGATTTATAGTGATACATCTTTGAAAGGTTTGAGATGTGTTCTAATGCAGAATAGAAAGGTGATTGCATATGCATTGTGATAGTTGAAGCCCCATAAAAAAAATTATCCCACTCATGATTTAGAGCTGGCTCCAGTAGTATTTACTTTGAATATTTGGAGGCATTACCTGGATGGGATAAGATATGAAATTTTCACTGATTATCAGAGCTTAAAATATATATTTTCATAGAATGAACTCAATTTGAGACAGAGAAGATGGTTAGAGCTCATTAAAGTCTATGATTTGGATATTCAGTACTGTCCGGGAAAAGCTAATATTGTGGCTGATGCTCTTAGTCACAAATCTACATGAATGATGAACTGGATGGTTACTCAAGAGGTTCAATTGATTAAAGAAATTGATAAGCTGCAATTAGAAATTAGAATTTTTAAGAATGTAGGATATTTGTATCAAATAACACTAAAGCCCACTCTAAGTGATAGTATCAACTAAACTCAAAAACTCAATAATGAATATTCTAAATTATTGGAGCAAGCCCAATTAGGAAAAAAGGCCAGATCTTTCTATGGATGTTGATGGAGTTATTAGACATAAAATATAGTTTTGGGTACTAAGTAATTCAGTTTTAAAAAGAAAATTTTTGCAAGAAGCTCATTATGCTAGATACACAATTCATCCAGACAGTACCAAGATGTATAAAGGCTTGAAA
This sequence comes from Dendrobium catenatum, assembly GCF_001605985.2. Classification (NCBI taxonomy): domain Eukaryota; kingdom Viridiplantae; phylum Streptophyta; class Magnoliopsida; order Asparagales; family Orchidaceae; genus Dendrobium; species Dendrobium catenatum. The sequence goes on along the minus strand of NW_021320058.1, from coordinate 18,193 downwards.
GTAATATTCTGGTGGCCAGGTATGAAGAGAGATGTTACTGAATACGTAGGTAGATGTAAAGCATGTTAGATGGTGAAAGCTGAACATTAGCGACCTAGTGGATTACTGCAATCACTACATATCCTTGAGTAGAAGTGGGAATAAATTGCAATGGATTTTGTTATTTAATTTCTCCGATCTAAACACGGTCATCAAAGTATTTGAGTAATTATTGATAGACTAACAAAACAGCTCGCTTTTTGCCTATCAAGTAAATTGATTCGGTAGACAAATTGGCACACTTGTATGTGAAAGAAATTGTCAGATTACACGGTATTCCAAAGGTTATTGTCTCTAATAGAGATGGCAGATTTACTTCTAAGCTGTAGAAAAGCGTTCATGAAAACTTGGGTACATATCTGCACTTTATTACAGCTTTTCATTCTCGGATTGATGGTCAATTTGAAAGAACTATTCAGGTAATGAACGACCTGTTAAGATTATGTGCTTTAAGTTTTAGAGGTTGTTGGGAGGATCACATACCATTAATCGAATTTTCTTACAATAATAGCTATCAAACAAGTATACAAATGGCACCATATGAAACACTTTATGGTAGAAAATGCAGAACTCCCTTAACCTGTGTTGAGTGAGGAGAAAGATAACTAATGGGTCTAGAGTTAATTGATGAAGCAACAGAGGAAATCAGATTAATCAGAGACAGATTAAAAGCTGCCTAGGATCGCCAGCAAAAGTATTATGACCCCAAGCACAGAGTAGTAGAGTTTGCAGTGGGTGACTTTGTATTCTTAAAGTTAATCCTGTGAAAGGTACAACTAGATTTTGGGAAGCAAATTGAATCATATATATATAGGACCTTTTAAAATTACTGAAAGAATTGAAAAAGTTGCTTATAGACTTACTCTTATAGCAGACATGTCAGATATTCGTAATGTTTTCACATGTCACTGCTAACAAAATGGGTTATAGATGCCCATTTGAGAATTTCACATGATGAAATTGATTTACAAAAGAAACTCATGCAAACTCAAGAACCATAAATACTAATAGGTTTTGATACTAAATAACTTAAAAACATTCAAATCCCTTATGTCAAAGTGAAAAGGAAATATATACTACATAAAGAGGCAACTTGGAAGAAAGAAGAAGATATTAGATTGAAGTTTCCTCAGTTGTTTGATGGTCCTTAAGATAATAAATTTTGAGGATGAAATTTAAATGAGGGGTGATTTGTAATCCCCAAAATTCTCAAAATAATTGTAAGCATACACTTTTAGTTTCGAATATTTCATCTATTGTATGATAAAATGATTATTATCTCGGTTACATTTAATTGGGAAAATAATAATAATAATAATAATAAATAAGAAATCATGTTAATCAGATTTTAAAGAAATGTTATAATTTTATTTCAGCATTTCTATTTCATTATTTTATTCTTACTGTACCCACAACACTTAACTTTGCATACAATGGACTTAATCCACAACACTTAACTTTGCATGCATTGGACTGATTAAGAAGGTGGGAAATCATGTGGCTAGAAAATGATATAAGGCCGGTAGTGGAGCCTTAGTGTATAATATTTTATTAAGGCAATTCTTGAAGCATGAAACCTCAGCCCTTTTGTTTATTTCTCCCCTCCCCATTCACATGTGAGAGGTGTAGTTTGCTGTAATAACTGGAAAATAGTTGAATGGTGTAGTTTTCCTTCATTTCTCTCACTCAAAAGTACCGAAGAAAGTAAAAGACGGAATTTGGATTGAATGAAGATGAGCTTAATTGAAAAGATATACAAAAGGAGAAAGAATCAGAATACTTTAGGTGAACCAATTTACCCAACTATTCTGGAAGACGAGGTGAGATACCCAAACGAGTCTATAAGAATTAGTAAATATTATATTATTGTTCTTCATCTTTATTATGTTTATGACGACATTTATTTTAGTTTACCTTAAATTGTTTGGTATTGAATGGACGAACATGTATGAAATTGTTTATGAAGAGAATCATCTTTATCAATGTTAAAAATTTTTTAAACATAAAATAATAAATGCTTATAAACTAATGAATGTCTGAAGGGCAGAAAAATAGCAGCTAAAGGGCAGCAAAAGTGCAGTAAAAGGACAACTAAAGTGCAACTAAAATAAAATTAAATGGCATATAAAGCATAGGTAAAGGTCAGGTAAAAGGTAGTTAAAGCACAGCTAAAAGGAAGTTAAAGGGCACCTAAAGGGTAGTTAAAGCACAATTATGTCATCAAAGTATATGTCATTAAAGCTAAAAAGGATGACCTGCATAAGTAAAGGTAAAAGACCCGACAAGGTAAGCCTACACTCTCAATTGTAGAAGTTGGGAAATTTAACTCAATCCTGAATAAAAGAATAGCTTCTATTTTAAAAGTTAGGATGTTAGACCCAACCTTGAATTGAAACATTAAAAATGTGCAAAATCTTATAGCCATCACATGACTTGCTTCAAGGTGTTGAATAGTTTTAGCAAGATGAATAATATGGCTAGGCACTTCTTATACTCAATAGGGCATTTCAATGTGTTTTTAACTACGTTAGTATTGTTAAGCATTTCTTAATTGTTAATGATGTTATTATTAATTTTTAAAATGAAAAAGGCTAAATGTGACAAGTCATGTATGGGGGATAGACCCATATAAGTAAATGGGAAATACCTAACGAGGTGAGCATAAGGGAAGCCATATAGAAGATACCCTTCATTCTTTCACCTTTAAAAGCGTGGGCTCCGAAAATTCGGCCCCGGCCTCCGCTCACTTTTTTTTTTTTTCGGCGAGGGAGTTTTAACGGAATAAGTTCCGGGGTAAATTTTGGAAGACAGATGGGTTTGTAGATAAGACACTACCCAGAGATTTCGCCCTCATTTTGTGAGGACTTTATGATCTGAGTTCTAGTTTCCTATAGGCGCAAGCCCCTATAGTTAATTACCCCTCCCGATTATGAGAGAGAACTTTCGATTAAGGCTAGTCATCAATCATATACGTATATAATACGTGTTATCTGGCATATAGTAGCAGCAATGGATTTGGATTTGGAAATTGGAATTTGAATGATTTAGATTGGGATATTTGATGGTTTTGGAAGGTTTAATATTTAAAATAAAAATTTCACCATCTTAGTCAGCGGGGGTTTGCCGGCCCGTCGCAAACATCGAGAAAAGAACCAATTTATTATTATAATTAATAATAATTAATTATAATTTAAGAATAATTAAATATAATTATAATAATTAACCATATTTAATTATAAAATGATGACAATTAATTTAAATTAAAATTTAATTATAATTAATTTTAATAAATTATGATTAATTATTATCACTAATAATTAACCATAATAATTATAAATTAATCATAATTTAATTTTAATTAAAACTAATCATTATTTATAATAATTAAATATAGTTAAAATATTTAATTATAATAATTATAATTAATTATAACTAACTGTTATTAAAAAATAACTAAATATAATTAGATAATAATACTAATAATAATACTAATATAATATACCTAAAAAAAAAGGCTTGCGGTCTGGAGTAGAATTGGGCAGAGAAGGTAAAGGTCGGGCACGGTCTTGGCGTGAGATCAGATGGGAGAAGGTAGAGGCACTTGGAGGATTCGGCTATGGGAGCTGCTTGGGATCAAGGTAAGTGGTTCTCTTCTCTCTCTCTCTCTCTCTCTCTCTCTCTCTCTCTCTCTCGGCTTCTTTGGATCGGACAGAGAAGAGGACAGGGCTCGGGTCGTCGCTAGCGGCTCGCGGGACCGGAGGCTGGGATCTCACGGGCAGAGGAGGCGTCGGTTCGGAGCGGCTGAGGAAATCGGGAGACAGAGAGCAGTCGTGTGTGTGGGAGAGAGAACTTCGTGTGTGGAAGTGGAACGAGAGAAGAGATTCCGACCTTGGGAGATCGGATAGGGGCTATTTGGTTCGGTTATGAGAGGGTATCGGCTGAGAGGTGGATCGGGCAGAGGGGAAGATCGGGAGGAGGACAGGGCTTCGACGTCGGCTTGAGGTTGGGAGAGAGGTTCGGTCGTGAATGAGAGGAGCGAATGGAAGCCGTGGGAGAGAGCCTGGGGCTTGTGGAGGTTGAGAGCAGCGAATGGGGGCCTCCTCATCTCCTATTTAACGACGCGAGTGGACTTCAATTGAGACGAGCCGTAGGATATCCGGGAAGAGACGCGATCGCAGCACGATTTAAGGGTTCGACAATCCGAGGTATGCGAAACCTTGGCTGAAATCACGGGATCTGGCGGAATTTGCGAATACGAGGTTTGAGTTTTTTTTTTTGTTTTTTTTGTGCATTACACAGAGGTCAACAAATGCCCCCCAATAAATGTGGTACGCATCCAGAGCGAATCACGTTTGTTGTATGCTGTGGATCTCCATAGATTTGTTCTTTATGTCACACTGAGGTTTTCATTTAATGGATCTCCAAAATTTTGCTTAGATGTTACACTACGATTTTCATTTAGTAGATCTCCAAAATTTTGCTTGGATGTCACACTAAAAATTTCTTTCTTCATAGATATCTTGGATGTATCAATAGATGGCTGAGATACTGATTTCTTTTTCCCTTTGCTTTGTGCTGCGGATATTGATGGAGAATTGCCTGATTTATCAATAATGATTTGTCAGGAGATTTTTGTTCCTTCGGCCCTATGCTTCTTGCTTTGGCGGGCTTGTTGCTAAACCCTTGGGTTTGTATTAGGTCGATGGAGAAAAGTCATCGGTCCTTAGCTTTGTGCATAACGGACTTGTTGATGACAGAATCCACTTAGTTCAGCCTTGGGCTTTGTGTGAACTTTGAGAAAATTTCTTCGGTCATTTGCTTTGTGCTTTGGCGGACTTGTTGAAGAAGAATTCCTTCGATCCTCGCTTTGTGCTTTACGGATTTGTTGAAAGATTTGCAGGTTCTAGATTCAGTTGATAGTACCGAACGTAGGTAGAATCTTGATCCTTAACTAGTTGAGAAGACTTTAATCTGAATCACTTGAGTTCATTAGATCGGGAGAGCTAAAATTTGATAGTTCTTCGTCCTCTAGTTGCTGAGATGGGGGTTCGTCTACTGCGGCCTTTCTTATGACTTCTTTAGTAGATGGAGCTGCCAGCGATCCGGCCATATTTGGGCTTGTTGAATCCGACCTCTTACACCCATTCAGGCTTCAGACTTGAGCTATGAGAATTGCGCTTCCCAATGTTGATTTTGCTGAAGTTGGTTGATTTGGAGTCATCATTCGTGGTTTTGGTTTTAGAGCCTACGAACATTTGATAGTTGCTCGAGACTCAGCTTCCCATTGGAACTTTGATTCTCCAGTCATTTTGGAGAACTTTGCAGACTACGATCACTTAAATTGGTTGAGTCAAATTTGCCTTCGTTCTTCCTACAGTCCCTACTGACAAGTTGACGAAGTGGATGTTCCGCTACTACGGTCTTTCTTATGGCTTGTTGAGTAGGCAGAGATGCCAGCGATCCGGCCATATTTAGGCGTGTTGGATCCGACCTTTTACACCCATTTGAACCTTAAGCTTCAGGATGTTGAAAGACTTTAAGCTTCATTGGCTCAATTTTGAAATAGTGTGTAGCCACAAAAGTCTCTTTTTTGACTTTTGAATCTTTGTTTGTCGGAGAAGATGGTGTCTCTGACTTTTGAGAAATCACCTGCACATTTTGAAAAACAAGTATTTGTATTCTTTAACACAAAAGAATATTTGAATTGATAATTTTAAATATTTATTTGGGGATCTCGGCATGCAGCGCGATGTCGACCCGAATAAGTATTTAAAATGCCTCCTGTCTCGCTGGAACATTTCAGAATAGAATAAATTTGAAATTTTGAGATTTTAAATATTCATTTGGGGATCTCGGCATGTAGCACGATGTCTACCCAAATGAATATTTAAAATGACCCCTGTCTCACAGGGACATTTTGGATACGCTTTGTATCTTTGAGATTTTAAATATTTATTTGGGGATCTCGGCACGCAGCGCGATGTCGACCCAAATAAATATTTAAAATGCCCCCAATCTGATGGGGGATTTTGAAATGTGTTCTTGGTATACAAGAGAATTTCAAAATATAAATGTAAGCATGCATTGATAAATATGCATATAACACTTTAATCATCATAAAATATATTAGACATGGAATCTTCATGCATGATACTTCTTTAGATGTCGGTCGTTGATGGGCGGCATAGGCCTCTGGCCATTCAGATCGATCAATTGATATGCTCCTCCTTGGTACACCTTCTCGACGACGAAGGGGCCTTCCCAATTTGATACAAATTTGCCACCGATTCTTCGGTGCAGGATGATTGGTCTTCTCAGCACGAAGACCAATTCTCCTTCTTGAAAGGTCCGAGGACACACCATACGATCGAATGATTTTGCCATTCTTCCTCGGTAGATTTCCAGGTTTTGTTGAGCTTGTAACCTGAGTTCATCAAGTGCGTCGAGCTCTTCCATTCTGAGACGGGCATTTTGCTCAGTGAGATCATTCTGAATTGCTACCCGAAGTGACGGTAGTTCGATCTCCAATGGTAATACGGCTTCAACACCGAACACCAATGAATAAGGAGTGGCTTTAGTTGGTGTTTTATAAGTTGTACGATACGCTCACAATGCTTCTGCCATCTTCGTATGCCATTCTCTTTTGTTCTTGGTGAGGATCTTCTTCAACAATTTCACTAGCGTCTTGTTGAAATCTTCTGCCAATCCATTTGCCCTTGGATTGTATATGGATGAATATCGCCAATCGATTTTGTGCCGATCAACGAATTTGTACATTTTATACTTTTGAATGCAGTACCATTGTCTGAGATTATGCGTCATGGCACACCGAATCTGTAGACGACATTGTGGGTAAAGAAATTGATCACATGCTCGGATGTGACTTCTCTGAATGGAGCCGCTTCTGCCCACTTGGAAAAGTAGTCCGTCGCTGCTGGAATAAAGCGGTGTCCCGTTGAAGACGGTGGATCTATCGGCCCAATTATGTCAGTGCTCCAACATTCAAATGGCCAGGATGCTATTGTTGGGTGTAGTGGATTTGGCGGTTGATGTATAACATCACCGTGAATCTGACATTCGTGACATCTCTTAGCGTGGTCAATACAATCTCTTACCATGGTCGGTCAATAGTAGCCCATTCTTTTTATTTTAGCGGCCATTTTGGGACCTGACTGATGTACTCCGCAAAGCCGTTCGTGGACTTCTGTTACTACTTTATTAGCTTCCTTGGTCCTTAGGCACCTTAACCACATTTGATCAAAGGCTCGTCTATACAACATGTCATTAACAAATGCGTATCTCAACGCCCTTTTTCGAATTTGTACGGCCATAGACTTTTCTATCGGGAGTTTGTTTTCCTTGAAGTAGTCAATGAATGGCTGCCTCCAATCATTTTCGACTTCAATATCTAAACAATGCCGCCACGATTTTGAAGCTTGACTAGCTTTATGTCTCTTGGCCACTTGATACTCTTCTGGAAAATTCTCCATAACGATCTGATGGAGGGGTTGAGGGTCAACTGGGGTTTCATCCTGCTGACTTGAATCTGGAATTTCTTCTGGCCTCGGAAATTGTAGTAAAGCAGGTTCCAATACTCTTCGAGTGTAAACCCCGATAAATATAGGACTCTCCTCATTGGTGTTCGCCATTACTTTGGCCAATTTGGCCAGACAATCTGCTTTAGCATTCTGTCCTCGAGGAACTCGAACCATTTTGACATTTGGTACTTTCTTTAAAAGCTCAAGGGCTCGCCGGTGGTAGCGGGCCAATTCGACTTTACCAACCTTGTAAATTTCAAGTACTTGATTTATTACAAGTTGAGAATCACCAAAGATTTGGAGATGTTGGATTCTGACATCGATCGCAATCTCCAGTCCGGCTAATAGAGCTTCGTACTCGGCTTCGTTGTTGGTTCGAGGTTCAGTCAAACTAAATGAGAACCTCATTATGCCTCCCTCAGGTGCTACGAAAATGAGACCGATGTCGGCTCGGGCTCTTGCAATATTTGGAGGTCGGACAGGTCTAATCGACGAATGCTCCATCGAAGTACATTTCCCAGAATGGTAGCCTTTCATTCTCCTCGACCTGCATAATCTGCTCATCGGGCAAATCATCGTTGAGTGGAGAGTCTGCTGCGATTGGATGTGCAGCGAGAAAATCTGCCAAGACCTGTCCTTTCACCGCCTTCTGTGGCATGTATATGATTTCAAACTGCAATAACAATACTGTCCACTTGGCTAGACGACTTGTCAATGCTGGTCTTGTCATCAAGAACTTCAGCGGATCGATCTTCGATATCAGGGTGATTTTATGGGATAACATATAGTGGCGGAGTTTCTGAACTGCAAAAATCAGCTCCAAACAATGCTTTTCAATAGGAGAATGACGGCTTTCTGCTCCAATCAATCTTCGACTGATGTAGTAAAGCTCATTTTCTTTTTCTTCTTCATTATTCTGGGCCAATAGTGCTCCGAGGGACTCTTCTAGTGCAGCCGTGTACAGTATGAGAGGCTTCCCCAAAATCGGCGCTGCTAGGATGGGCGGATTCAACAGATATCTCTTGATGCTATCAAACGCCTCCTGACATTCTACATCCCATTTGAAACGAACATCCTTCATCATTAGCTTTGAAAATGGTTGGCATCTACCCGATAGATTTGATATGAATCTTTGAATGAAAGCCAGTTGTCCTTGCAGCGAGCGAAGCTGTCGAAGATTCCTTGGTGGTGGCATCTCCGTGATGGCCTTTATTTTATTGGGGTCTATCTCTATACCTCGATGACAAACAACATACCCCAAGAATTTACCGGATGAGATACCGAATGCACATTTAAGAGGATTCATCTTCAAATCAAACTTTATGATTCTCTCAAATACAATTCTGAGATCTTTTAAAATGATCATTTCGGCCAAGACTTTTGACAACAAGGTCATCTACATAGCACTCGACCTTTTGATTTATCAAATCATCAAATATATGAGTTATCGCCCGCTGGTAGGTGGCACCAGCATTCTTTAGGCCAAATGACATGACTGTGTAGCAGAAAATCCCGATGGGTGTCCTGAACGATGTATGCTTTTCATCTTCGGGCGCCATTTTGATTTGATTGTATCCTGATGATCCATCCATGAAAGAGAACATGTTGTAGTTGGACGTATTGTCCACTAGGAGTTCAGATACAGGGAGTGGAAAATCATCTTTTGGGCACGCCTTGTTGAGGTCCCTGAAGTCAATACAGATACGAATCTGGCCGTTCTTCTTCTTTACTGGGACGATATTGGCAATCCAATCGGCATACTTTTTTTCTTGGATGAAGCCTGCATCTATTATTTTTTTTGTTTCAGCAATTACTTGTTCTTCAATCTCCAATCTCATTCTCCTTGGAGCTTGCTTGATGGGTGCTACATCCGGTTTGATTATTAATCTGTGAACTGCTACGTCAGGGGATAAGCCAGGCATCTCAGCATATGTCCAGGCAAAGCAGTCCCTGAATTCACAAAGTTCTTTTATTTCTTCTATTTGTTCTTCGGGTAGGAGAGAAATAATGAAGGTTGGGCGAGGATCCTCCTCAGTCCCCAAGTTGACTTCTTTTAGTTCATCCATAGTGGCTGCTTGTCCATCATCTTCAAGCTCTTTTGGTGCAAGCTCGGCTTCTACGGGCTGCTCATCATAATCATCAGCCTCGTATGTCTCTTCCGCGCCACCATCATCAGATTCAATTTCCATGCATGTGATTGCCCGACAAGTCTCTTCCTGGAGAAATTTTCGTTTGATGAATCCGATACCTTTATATGCGTCTGTATCCTTCTGCCGTAACGGACGCGGACTCCTCCCATACCAGAGGCCCAGACTTGTACGAAGTTGTCGCTTGGTAGTAGGAATATTGACTTGTTTTCATAGCATTCTCTGAATATTTTTGGTATTGAACCTAGGTAGCCTCGTAGGAAATAATTCCTCGGAGTCGAGGAGCATGCAATCCCAATCATGATTCTCCTCTTCTCGAACTTTCGTGGAATATAACACATTCTTTGGCACAGTCCCATTTTTACGGGGAGGCAGAGAGTGGAGAGTTCTTCAACTTTATGCACCTCGCGCGGAATAATTTCTTTGAAATGTTGTAAGGGAACACGCATGACTACGAGAACACTATCTGAAATTGATAGGCTATCTATCCTTCTAGAGAACACATTCTGCACCGTGTTCATATAAATGGAGTCGTAATCATAATCATCATTTGAAAATTCAACATGCTTACTCCATTCATCCGTGGACTGTCATACTTTCCGAGATTTAGCAGGAATAACATCATCTTCATCTGTGTCACTTCCAAGATGAGGTACATATTTCTTTTCTTTTAGAATAGTCGGTGCTTTGGGAAGAGTCGGCCCTGCCTTGTTTCTCCCCACCTGCTTTTTCTCACCCTCTAGTTCAGGTTGCTTTGTAGTCTTTGAATTTGATGCTTTAGCTTCGAGGGAGCTCGGATACTTTTGCTTCTTTTGCATGAAGTACCGT
>NW_021320058.1:3851-7541 GCF_001605985.2 Dendrobium catenatum | reverse complement strand
TAACCAAATACAAATGTCATCAAGCAAGCTCATCATACAAGATTTAAGTTATCTTTATATGATAGTAGAAGACTTGTAATATTCAATGTGGCTCGTCTATATGCAAATAACTATGCTCATCTGTTATGAACATAAGAGCAAAATGAAGCCAAATATATTAAGTCTTACAAATAGAGGGGATTCAATATGTAACAAGTGCAAAGTTATACGAGCATACAAACTCCTATGAGCTAATGTAAAAGATCCGTTGCACATCCAATGTGTTTTCCACAAGCAAACCTGAAGAAGTTCTAAATATGCTTACAAATCAGTAGCATGGAGTTTCCTACAAATGAGCATAGTGATGTGTATGATAAATGTGAACATTGACAAATAAACGAGTCCTCACTCATATAAAAGTCCACTTATGAGTGATGACCCTTAATGTGTAGTGAATGCTAAATCATTCATACAGTCAATAACCACTCAACATCAGTCAAATATATCAGTCTTCTACGAGCAAGAATAAAAGATCTGCAACACATATCAGCTCTCTACGAAGACAAATGTATGTGTCAAATGCCACTTTGAGTAGATGCAGAAAGACTTCAGTAAATGCAGTATTCTGAAGTCAATTTCAGTCTGTGAAGGAATACATCTACCTGTCCACTCATAACAATGACGGATGTACTACATGAGCCAAATAACTACAATGAATACAAGCATCTACGAATCAAGGCAGGAGATTAGTTAGTGCACTATAACCCGCCTACAATAATCAACAAATAGTGCACGACTGTCTACCTGTACGAAGCATCAAACAATTGATCCAGAAGCTGCTACGCCACATCACCGGATCTGCAACCTCTGTACAAGCAGACATAAGGCGTTTATTCCAAGAATACCCCCGCACGTGCACAATAGTTTGTATACACCTAGGCACACTAAAAGGGGTAAAAGTAATCAAGAACCCGCATGGGCCCCGGCGAGCGTGTTATTTATACACACGTGACGTCTAGGGATGCTGCGCGGGTCGACAAGTGAATTCAGGTTCGAAACTGATCCTTCTATACGGGTCAATAGAAGTCGACAGGGTTCGAACCAACAAAACAAATATACAGTTGTGGCGATCGTTATATTTATCTTAATACATCCATATTAGAGAGCCTTTCCGAAGGCCTATAACAATCGAGATTTCACCATCAAAGGGATTAAACGCCACGTAAACCCGATCCTCTGTCGACAGCTTATGATTAGAGTGAATAATCGCAGTTCAGATCCATAAAGGGAAATGACCCCGAACACCCCAATGATGGCGTGTTAGAATGCAGATCTCCCACCGGCAGCGTGTATTCCCAGATGATCCTTCAAACATGCTGTCCAAATATACCAAATCCATATGTCCAAAGTTGCTACAAACAAAAATCGCCAAATACTTCCACAAAAATCCACGTAAAACTCCACGAAAACTAAATCCCCCAATGTCAAAAATATTTAAAAATTGAATAAATCTATGAAAAAACCTTAAAGCAAATCCATCCAACATTCCGCCAACAGTTTGGCCGGGGGCGGAACAAATTTAAGTTTATCAGCTCACAAAGAGCTAAGATGCCGTAGCAAAAATATTCACTAGGATCCCATTCTCAAACAAATCCTGCCCTGCCAGTTAGAGGGAACAAACGTGTACGTGATCCTCTAACCGACAGTTCAGCCGTCAAATGAACAAACTGCAGGGAAATGAACGTTATACGCGGGCCCTCTGAAGCCGGACTGATTTTGCGTCAATGGCACTACAGCGGTATACGCGATTATGCGCCAGAGCAATATCGCTCCTTAAATGACGTTAAATCCTTGATGACGATTGCAATCTAATAGGTAGATAACATATCTAAGATAGGGCACAAAGACCCCGTTAGCTAAGGTGTCGAGTTAAAGTTTGTCCCTTAGAAAACATTCAAACCCCAACAGTCTTACAAGGTCCCCTCTTGGACGAAGCATTACCTAATGGCGTGGCTGAGATACAGAGGATCGCTTTGTTCAATGTATGTTGGGTCGTCACCTCCTCTGACTAAGTCAGTACCAAGGGACCCGATCTGCCCATGACGACGGAACCATGGAAATCATTGGATGCAGGGTGTCAATCATCATTTCCCCCATACCATCCGTCTTTAAGTGGCAAGGTACGTGTAGAAATTCTATTTAAATATGTGCAACACTGCCAAAACCATCAAATATCCCAATCTACCATCAGTTCTAAACTCTCTAATTTATTTCCAATCCAATATCAATGCTTGAAGTACTATATGCCAATAACACGTAATAATATATGTTATGGATAGTACTGACTAGCTTAATCGAAAGTTCTCTCTCGTGACGGGGATGGGGTAATCTAACTATAGGGCCAATGCGACCTATACGGAAACCAGAACTCAGATCAAGTCCTCAGCAAAATAGGTATAATCTCTGGGTCGTAAAGTCTTATCTCAAACCCATCTGCCTTCTCAAAAATTTACCCACGGAACATTTATTTCCGTTAAAAACTCCCTCGCCAAAGAAAAAAAAGTGAGCGAAGGCCAGGGTCGAATCTTTCGGAGCCCACAGATTTCTTCTGGCGACTCCGCCTGGGGATTGGTTTCTTGCCTTTGCATCTTTAGCTAGGTTGTCTCAGTGCTATAGTAACAGTTATATCAAATCGACTGCGAAGAGTACGAAATTTGAACGTCTTGATCTCGAACAGGATGATTTACGCGATTATTAGAAAGATTCAAAACTCTGAATTTTCTAAATGATCATTTGACCCAATCATTGGCATTCAGTAGAGTTTTAAAAATTATTTTTTGCTCAACATTGCTTAATGCTAATTATTTTTTGTCTAATGCTTTTATTTTTTATGTGTCTAATGCAAGTTCTTGTCATTTGTGAAGAGTGCGGGGCTGTGTACTCACATTCTATTAACTAACCTTGCCTTTCATTTAATTGCAGATGGAATCTACAGAACACCCGTGACTACCAACTGGACGTAGGAGTCCCAGGATTCAACTGCTAACTGCTTGTATTGAAGAACTTGAATACTGGATGCTACCATCCAGTTTGGTAGCCGTTGCTTGCACCCACGGCGATTGCTGGCATAGAATCCACCATTCTGTAAATGGTAGGAATGTTGAGGAAGTCTCCAGATAGACTCAATGTGCATCAGAAGCTGTCCATTGTCCGTGTGCATCGCCGGCACAACGACCTGCTACATAAAATACCTCGTGGGAGGATTTCTGTGTTCGAAAGGCTATCCAACATGCCTGTAGGCCCTTACCACCAGGATTGTGAAATGGATGAAGAAAGTTTCTGTGGTTAAACTTCCCACACCACTAGTGCTATAATAGCCCCTTACTAGAGTGATACTGCCTACCTGGGAAACTATGAGACCGATTGCTCTCATGTAGGGTCGCCTAGGCGAGCAGCATCTGCAATCTAGAGGAAGCCACAAGGAGACAAAGAGGAAGAATGAACGCTGAGCTCCGAGCTACGAAGCATAGCAAACAACTCCAATCCGCCACCATACAAAATCCTGCCTGTTCCAAGATGTAGAATCTACTCATTCCCAACCGGAAAGTGGTTTGCAAATTTAAAGTGGGTCAAAAAAAGGATAATAGCTCGCACTGGTGAGCTGAAGAATCAGTTTTGGGACCAGCAGCCTGAAGTCCCAGCTCCTTCCAA
>NW_021320058.1:0-3751 GCF_001605985.2 Dendrobium catenatum | reverse complement strand
CAGTGCAGAATGTGTTCTCTAGAAGAATTGACAGCCTGTCAATTTCAGATAGTGTACTCGTAGTCACGCGTGTTCCTTTACAACACTTCAAGGAAATCATTTCGCGTGAGGTGCTTAAAGTTGAAGAACTCGCCACCCTATATCTGCCTCTCCGTAATAAATGGGACTGTGCCAAAGAATGTGTTATATTTTATGGGAGTTCGTGAAGAGGAGAATCATGATTGAGATTGCATGCTCCTCGACTACGAGGAATTATTTCCTACGAGGCTACCTAGATTCAATATCAAAAATATTCTAAGAATGCTAAAAAAACAAGTCAACATTCTTACCACCAAGCGACAACTTCATACAAGTTTGGGCCTCTGGTATGGGAGGAGTCTGCGTCCGTTACGGCAGAAGGATACAGACGCATATAAAGGTATCGGATTCATCAAACAAAAATTTCTCCGGAAAGAGACTTGCCGGGCAATCACATGCATGGAAATTGAATCCGAGGATGATGTTGCTGAAGAGACATACGAGACTGATGATTATGATGAGCAGCCCGTAGAAGCCGAGCCTGCACCAGAAGAAATTGAAGATGGTGGACAGGCAGCCACTATGGATGAACTAAAAGAAGTCAACTTGGGGACTGAGGAGGATCCTCGTCCAACCTTCATTAGTTCTCTCCTACCCGAAGAACAAATAGAAGAAATAAAAGAACTTCTCAGTGAATTCAGGGACTGCTTTGCTTGGACATATGCTGAGATGCCCGGCTTATCCCCTGACGTAGCAGTTCACAGATTAGCAATCAAACCGGATATAGCACCCGTCAAGCAAGCTTCAAGAAAAATGAGATTGGAGATTAAAGAACAAGTGATTGCTGAAACAAAGAAATTAATAGATGCAGGCTTCATCCGAGAAGAAAAGTATGCCGATTGGATCGCAAATATTGTCCCAGTAAAGAAGAAGAACGGCCAGATTCGTATCTGTATTGACTTCAGGGACCTCATCAAGGCGTGCCCAAAATATGACTTTCCACTCCCTGTATCCGCTCCTGGTGGACAATACGTCAAACTACGACATGTTCTCCTTTATGGATGGATCTTCAGGATACAATCAAATGAAAATGGCACGCGAAGATGAAAAGCATGCATCGTTCAGGACGTCCATCGGAATTTTCTGCTACACAGTCATGCCCTTTGGCCTGAAGAACGCTGGTGCCACCTATCAGCGGACGATGACTCACATATTTAATGATTTGATACATCATAAGGTCGAGTGCTATGTAGATGACCTCGTTGTCAAAACTCAAAAGTCTTGGCCGAAATGATCACTTGAAAGATTTTAGAATTGTATTTGAGAGAATAAGAAAGTTTGATCTGAAGATGAACCATCTCAAATGTGCATTCGGGGTCTCCTCCGATAAATTCTTGGGGTATGTTGTTCGTCATCGAGGCATAGAGATTAACCCCAACAAAATCAAGGCGATCACAGAGATGCCACCTCCAAAGAACCTTCGAAAGCTTCGCTCGCTGCAAGGACAACTGGCTTTCATTCGGAGATTTATATCAAATCTATCGGGTAGGTGCCAGCCATTTTTGAAGCTAATGAAGAAAGAAGTTCGTTTCAAATGGGACGCAGAATGCCAGGAAGCATTTGATAGTATCAAGAAATACTTGTTAAATCCTCTTATTCTCGCAGCGCCAATTCCGGGGAAGCCTCTTATACTGTATACAGCTGCGCTAGAAGAGTCCCTCGGAGCACTATTGGCCCAGAATAATGAAGAAGTCAAAGAAAATACGCTCTACTACATCAGTCGAAGGTTGATTGGAGCAGAAAGCCGTTATTCTCCTATTGAAAAGCATTGTTTGGCGCTATTTTTTGCAGTTCAGAAACTCCGCCACTATATGCTATCCCATAAAATACCCTGATATCGAAGATCGATCCGCTGAAGTTCTTGATGACAAGACCAGCGTTGACAGGTCGTCTAGCCAGGTGGGCAGTACTATTACTGCAGTTTGATATCATATACATGCCACAAAAGGAAGTGAAAGGTCAAGCATTGGCAGATTTTCTTGCTGCACATCCGATCCCAGCAGATTCCCCACTAAATGATGATTTGCACGATGAGCAAATAATGTAGGTCGAGGAGGATGAAAAGCTACCGTTCTGGGAGATGTACTTTGATGGGGCATCATCTATTAGACCTGTCCGACCTCTAAATATTGCAAGAGCCCGAGCCGACGTTGGTCACATTTTCGTAGCACCTGAGGGAGGTATAATGAGATTTTCATTCAGTTTGCCTGAACCTCGGATCAACAACGAAGCCGAGTATGAAGCTCTATTAGCAGGGTTGGAAATTGCGATCGATGTCAGAATCCAACATCTCCAAATCTTCGGTGATTCTCAGCTCGTGATAAATCAGGTCCTCGGTATCTACAAGGTTGGCAAAGTCGAATTGGCCCATTACCATCGGCGAGCCCTCGAGCTTCTAAAGTACCAAATGTTGAAATAGCTCGAGTTCCTCAATGACAGAATG
Source organism: Dendrobium catenatum (assembly GCF_001605985.2). Classification (NCBI taxonomy): domain Eukaryota; kingdom Viridiplantae; phylum Streptophyta; class Magnoliopsida; order Asparagales; family Orchidaceae; genus Dendrobium; species Dendrobium catenatum. The sequence continues at coordinate 1,230 of NW_021320058.1, read as the reverse complement.
CTAAAACAGATTGTCTGGCCAAATTGGCCAAAGAAATGATGAATATCAACGAGGAGAGGCCTATATTCATTGGAGTTTACACTCGTAGGGTCTTAGAGCCCGCTCTATTACAATTCCCGATGGCAGAGGGAATTCCAGATTCAAGTCAGCAAGATGAAACCCCAGTTGACCCTCAACCTCTCCATCATATCGTTATGGAGAATTATCCAGAAGAATATCATGTGGCCAAGAGACGTAAAGCTAGTCAAGCTTCAGAATCGTGGTGGCATTGTTTAGATATTGAAGTCGAAAATGATTGGAGGCAGTTATTCATTGACTACTTCAAAGAAAACAAACTCCCGACAGAAAAATCTATGACCGCAGAAATTCGAAAAAGGGCATTGCGATACGCATTTGTCAATAACACCTTGTACAGACGAGCTTTTGATCAAATGTGGCTAAGGTGCCTAGGGACCAAGGAAGCTGATAAAGTAGTAATAGAAGTCCATGAAGGGCTTTGTGGAGCGCACCAGTCAGGTCCTAAAATGGCCGCTAAAATCAAAAGAATGAGTTATTATTGGCCAACTATGGTCAGAGATTGTATTGACCACGCAAAGAGGTGCCACGAATGTCAGATTCACGGTGATGTTATACATCAGCCTCCAAATCCACTACACCCAACAATAGCTTCCTGCCATTTGAATGCTAGGGCACTGATATTATTTGTCAAATAGATCCGCCATCATCATCGGGACACCGTTTCATTCTAGCAACGACGGACAACTTTTCTAAGTGGGCAGAAGCAGCTCGTTTAGAGAAGTCACATCGGAGCATGTGATCAATTTCTTTACCCACAACGTTGTCTACAGATTTGGTGTGCCATGCCGCATAATCTCAAATAATGGTACAGCTTTCAAAAGTACGAAAATCTACAAATTCATTGATCGACACAAGATCGATTGGCGGTATTCATCCATATACAATCCAAGAGCAAATGGATTGGCGAAGGCCTTCAACAAGACGCTGGTGAAATTGTTGAAGAAGATTCTTTCCAAGAACAAAAGAGAATGACATATGAAGATGGCAGAAGAGTTGTGGGCCTACCATACAACCTACAAAACGCCAACCAAAGCCACTCCTTACTCTCTAGTGTTCGGTGTTGAAGTCGTACTACCATTGGAGATTGAACTACCGTCACTTCGGGTAGCAATTCGGAATGATCTCACTCAAGAGCAAAATGCCCGCCTCAGA
>NW_021320057.1:2892743-2897443 GCF_001605985.2 Dendrobium catenatum | reverse complement strand
TATCGCCTCAACCATCTGCTGCCTCTCTGCCTCGGACACAGCTAAACGCAACCTCCTATTCCTATTCCTCCGGGCCCTTCTCCCAAGGCCGGAGGTGGAGATGGAAGGAACATCTGAACCCACTACCTGGGTGGCAGGGGGAATCGGGACGACTGGAAGTGCCGGGGTCTGCCCGGTAGTCTTGGGGTGAGAAAGCCGAGCAAAAATAGAAACCTGACCAGAAGAGGGCGAAGGCACCTCGGTCTGGGCACCCCTCTTCCTAGTGGAAGCGGGAGGGGAAACCCGAACGTGAGATACTTCCTAGTGGAAACGGGAGGGGAAACCCGAACGCGAGATACTTCCGCGGGAACAGCAGGAGTAACAATAGCAGCAGGCTGCCGGTGCTAAGGGGCCGGGGCAGCCTGTACAATAGGAGCGGCAGACGCAGGTTGCCTGACCACTACACGAATAGGGGGAATAACTGCAGCAGGCTGCCGGCATTGAGGGGCCGGGGCAACCTGCGCAGTAGGAGCGGTAGGCACTGGATGCCTAACCGTAGGACGAACTGGAACAGGATGTGGCCTAGACACTGATCTCCTAGCCACAGCGTGCACTGGCTGCGCAAGTACAGAAATGGGACGAGCAGGTGCCCGGGCTGCCCGCCTAGCAGCTGGTCATCCAAAAGGGCGCATGGTTGCGCGTCCTCTCCTCTGAGGAGGAGAGAATACAGTAGCCTCCGCCAGGGTCGGCCCGCCAAGAGTGACGAAGGTCGAGTCAGTGAAAGAACCAAAAGTGATCCCTCCAACTGGCAGACTAGCGAGCAGGGACTCAGGGAGAGTCACCCGCACGTCCGAACCGAAAGCAAAGGTAATAGAAGAAGCAAAGGAAGCCATGACACTGCTGCCAAGAAAAGAAAGTAAAAAGAATTAGTTAGAATTGAAATCACAAAAGAATGAAGGATTTGATAAAGGTAGATAGGAATTGATAAGGAACGGAATAGCCTGCTAGGATGGAAAGAAGTAGAGTAGGGGAACCCTAGCTATAAAGAAAGGAACCCTAACTAAGAGTGAGACGGACCTAATCTAAGGAGTACCAATTCTGAAGTACACACCAGAAAGGATAATAGAGAATCCAAAGATGGAGAGAGAAACTGATCCCACCATGGTCGCCAGAAACCTGTGGACCTCCGTAAGAGCACAGCACGAATGGGTCAATTGGAAGGGACAGATTGGATCGTGCATACGACTAACCATTGAGGATAGAGGCTATCGCCAACACACCTCGATGGGTAGTAATATACACGACCTAATCACGGGTTTCCCCCATCCAATACAACAGTTCGAATGAGGTTTAGTAGATGTGGGACAGAGTTTTCCACGGGCACAATCCCCCGTGGTTAATTACATCCCAGGCCGGAGCCCGAGAAAACTCTCGATTAAGGATCATACATTATCCCCTCCTAAAGTGGGATTGGCACAGGGGTATAGACTAGGAAGTCCTATACAAAAGGAAGAAATATCCGAAGGGCTGAATCAACATGCGTGGCTCATACCAGCATTCGGAGGCTCTAGGGTACTAAAGAGAAACTGGAGAAAGAAAAATCAGGCAAACAATCACATGCTTGAGAGAAGAATGGATGTGGCGTCATCTTGTGACGTAGATAAGTAGGATTTATAGTCACTGAAAGGAAGGGACCTACCTACTATTTAAGCCTACTACGAGACCGAATGTAGTAGCCTCGAATCCTAAATCTAGGTTGGGCTTAGTGTTCTATAAAACACTAAGACCCGTGTCCTAGTTAATGTAGTGCAAAACCTGGACTTACCCCGGCCTGGATTGGGGAGCCAGCTAACCACCTAGTTGCTTTAAAACCATACTTTCAAGTCAATTATAAAAGATGGGTGGGAGGTACAGTTCTTTGGAAATATGACCGACATCTAGAGGATTTCCTAAGTAGTCCTGGACTTATGTGGGTCAGATGCTCCTAGCTAATTCAATTAAATTTTTTTTAGTTGGTTACTAATGCAATGCATGCTAGTTGAAATGTCAGCTCATGAATGCTATAGAATTTTAAAAAAATAGGCTTATAGAAAATATTTTTTTAGAAAAGTTGGGTCTCCCTAGGTCCGGCACTTCATCCTCATAGGCCAGATTATCCGGACTCTACCCGTAGGTAGGGAGATGTCTTATAACAAGGAAAAGAAGAAATACAATAATATGCATGCGACCCCGGACGATTCTGGCAATTCTCTAATTTCGTTAAGTTTCTATGTTATTTAGAACTTAAAATTTTAGGAGTTAGTTATGAGTAGAAAAATTTTATAGTCCTTAGAGAGCTAACAAAAATCCAGGTAAAAGTAAAAAAAATGGCATGCAAGAAAGAAACCTAGAAAAAACAGGTAATTCTACTGTACAATCAGGTAAACACATCAATATAAATTCAAAAATAATCAACTAAATGGCCATAGGCAAACTGCCCTTATTACAACCTAGATATGCAGAAAGTAAAGTAGCCGGGCACCACTGCCAATAACCCAGATTTCTAAGCCTATGATAGATGCAAATAACTTTGAGTGGAAAATTAGTCTTCAGTCTTCTTTGGATCACTCCTTCTTGGACTCCTTGGAACTCTCCTCCTTAAACTCCTTAGATCTCCTCCTTGGACTCCTTGAAAATCTCCTCCTTGGACTCCTTGGATCTGTCTTAGCTTGAATATCCAAATAAAGAGATAATTCCCCCTTGGAAGGGGGCATTACCTTTTCTCTTTGGATATCTAAAGTCATCCCACTCGATCTCCCAAATGGAAGAAGACTCTCCCTTATGAGGATGCCTTCTTCTTTTGGGATTCAAGTGGGATAAGAATATCTACACTCAAAAATTATTTTCACAACTCTTAATTATATTATAAATTTTACATTCATTTAAAAAAAAATTCTAGACTCCCTGCATGATTATCCTAATAAAAATCAGAAGCAGTTATATATAGAAATGAAAATAACTCAAACCATTGACCCTGTGCCAAGCCATGCTCTTAATTATGAGGGCTAAGCAGCTCCACTTGTGCAGTTATAATTATTAATTTAGCCCTCATTTTATTTAGGAGGAGCTGAGCACGCACCTGCATAAAACATTATTATAAATCATGATAATGCTCCCCCCTTTTTTTAGCTTGAGCATGGCCACCTACACGGAAGAACAGAGTATATATATATATAACGCTCCTAACCTAGGGGTAAATCTAGCGCTCATCACATCATCCACAAAATACAGAAAAAGTAAACAAACACATCAGCAATTTCAAACAGCATACAATGAAAACCGTGGAAAGCTCCGGCACACAACAGAAAAGTAAAACCCAGCAGCCTAACCTAGATCTAGAAGTGGTGCCCTAGCAAACAATTCTATGTGTGTGTAAGGCTGGTGTGGTTTGGATAGGTCCTAAGTAGGGTAGTTAGTTAAAGTTATCTAGAGTTCAGGTTTGTTGGGAGTCTGAAAAGGATATTTTAGTTGAAATTCAAATATTAGTTAATTAGGATCCATTTTAATTATTTTAGTTTGTTGAGCAGTTTTAAGAGCTTAGGGTATTGATATTTAAAGTTCAAGTGATATTAGCCAATTTTGGCAAGTCCCGGGTCCTCCTAGGAATTAAGCTAAGGGTATAAAAGGCCGCTATGAGAAATAGGCAAGGTTTAGGTCTTCTAACACCTTAGAAAAATACTAGATCTTAATACGAGCAGTTAGACATGTAGTAGGTTGAAATTGGAGTTTTCTAGGCAAAATTATGAATTTTCTAAGCTTCGAGCCCTAAATGAACTACAATTGACCAAAACGTTGACTTTCTAATCTAGGCCATTTTCTGGAAACCTAAGATTTTTAATAAATACTAGATTCTAATTAGAGTCTAATGCAAGGGGGTTTGCTAATTTAGAATTTTCTATAATTAATTATGGATTTTCTAAGTTCAGGATATTTAAAGGAATTTCTAAATTTTCTAATAAAGGGCTGATTTTATTATTTTGCTCCAAATCAGCTCCAAACTGATTGGAATCACTCCCGAGGTTAGGGCTGACCTAAGAAAGTGATCCCAAATATTTGGGGAAAATTTGGGATTTTTAATAATTTTTAATGATTTATTAGGGCCAAAATGGTAAATTCCACCTATGGTCAAATTAGGGGTCAACCTAAATTCAAACTAGGGAGCCCTATTTATCTAAGGTCAAAGATCAGATTTTGGTCAGTTTGAGGTATTATGGGTAATTTTTTTGACCTAAAGTGTATTTATTGTAATTTTCGGAAGGTCTCAGGGCCATATTTAACAGGTTAATTATGGTTGGTTAATTAAGGCGTCTAAAGACTCCTAAAAATTTCTAAAAAATTCTGAGATGTTTCAAATGTCACTAAGTTTATGTGTTGAAGATTTCATGTCAATCCGGGGTCTATCCTAGCCCCTATAATTTTTCTAAGTTCGCTAGACGGGTCTTTAATTTTTGTCCTTAAGGTGTCACTACGTTATATGGGTTTAAATCGAAGTTCACGCTAACATTCAAGGTAATAATGCATGAGAAATATATAAAAGCAGTAAACACGCCATGTCCTTAGATCTAGGAGAGCATAAGCTAAGTGCTCGTGATGCGACCTACACATGTAATCTACGACAAACAGAAAATAAATAAAACTAATGAAGGGATTAGTGAATGATTGGAACTCAGCCATCCACTTAT
>NW_021320057.1:2880822-2892643 GCF_001605985.2 Dendrobium catenatum | reverse complement strand
TATACCTAATTAAAATAAAACTTTAAACTATATAGAAAATTACGTAAAATTAATAATCATGTTAAAAATGAGAATTAAAATATATAATTAATTTTAAATGAAAATGAAAGTAATGATGAATTAAAATATAGTTTTAAAATTAAAAAACTAATTAAAGTAAAATATTAACTTAGTAATTAATTAAAATAAACTATTAAATATTTTTTTAAATCATTTAAATAGTTTACTTTTAAATCCACCAGAAAGGCGCAGGAAAATTCTAACGGAAAGAAATTCGTCGGAAATTATCACGAGAGAAGTTATCTAATTATATTATGTCAGAAAACAGCCAAAAAATTGACCGTCGGTAATGGATAATTTTTCTGTAGTGAAGCCCCCCACCCAAAACAGAAAAAATGCAAGAGATTTAACATTACAGGAAATTCAGCCATTACCAGCGGCTTCGACCGGCGGTTGTCTAGTCGCCGGTACTAATGGCGATTTATTCGGTGGTTTGGCCACCGGTGAATACTAGCGGCCCAACCGGTCATTATGGAAGCTTATGCCACCGGTAATAGTGGCGGTCACAAAACCACCGGGTAAACTGCCGGCTTTAAAAGTTACCGATGCTATACCGGCGGTGAAAACCGCCGGTGTTAAGTGATTTACGTACCGGCAATTTGAGCTGTCAGGGCACCGTCGGTAAAAGCCCTAAAATAAACCAGCCTAAGCCTCGCATTTCATTTCATCTCCTCACCTCTCTCTCTCTTCGACTGCACTCGCTCCTCTCCTCTGCACGCCTTCTCGCGCGATCGATTTATCGCAGGCCACCAACGAGGTGTCTCCGGCCGCCAACGATCACACCGGCCGCCTACGAACTCCCCACTACAAGGCCGCCTGTCTCTAACATCGAACTTGTAGTGTTTACCGACATCAGTTGCCTCTACTCACCGCCTCCAGTAAGTGTAGGTTGTCGCCTCCAATAATTGAAAGTATCTTGGTGTATGTTTTTTGCTTTTATTATGTATGCTCTCCTTAGACATTTGCAAGAGAATGAACCTTGGTGTATATGCTTTTCCTTTTGTTATGGATGTTCTCACTAGACATTGTTAAGAGAATGTATCTTGGTGTATGCTTTTTGCTTTTGTTATGGATGTTCTCACTAGACATTTGCATTAGAAGGTATCTTGGTGTATGCTTTTTGCTTTTGTTATAGATGTTCTCATTAGACATTTGCAAGAGAAAGGATCTCAATGTTTTCTTTTTTGCTTTTGTTATGGATGTTCTCACTAGACATTTGCGAGAGAATGAACCTTGGTGTATGCTTTTGCTTTTGTTTTGGATGTTCACATTAGACATTTGTAATAGAATGTATCTTGGTGTTTGCTTTAATTTGCTTTTGCTATTGGTGTTCTCACTAGACATTTGCAAGAAAATGAATCTTGGTGTATGATTTTTGCTTTAGTTATGGATGTTCTAACTAGACATTTGCAAGAAAATGTACCTTAGTGTATGCTTTTTTGCTTTTGTTATGGATGTTCTCACTAGACATTTGCAAGAGAATGTACCTTACTTGGTGTATGCTTTTTGCTTTTGTTATGGATGTTCTCACTAGTCATTTACAAGAGAATGTATTTTGGTGTATGGTTTTTCGCTTTAGTTATGGATATTCTCACTAAACATTTGCAAGAGAATGTACCTTGGTGTATGCTTTTTGTAGAGGGTATTCCTCTTATTGAAAATAGTAGAGAGAAAGAGTTAAAGGTAAACTTGAATTATGTAAGTCAACCTTATAGTTTAAAGTTTTTCGCATAAGTAGATCTAAAACTTAATATATAGAGTATAATTTTAGTAATAATAGACCTAGTTGAGGGACTGTAACTTTGGGCAATGAAGTCATTACTAAAAGTACAAGTTTTTAATATCTTTGATCTATTTATGATTAAATAGATGGGGATATTATTGTAGAATTCAAGTTGGATGGTGGAAGTAAAATTCAAGTTGGATGGGGATATTCTACATGCTGATAAGACTAGAGAGGGAGTTGAAGGTAAACTTGAATTATGGAGGTCAATTTTAGAGTCTAAAGGTTTTCGCTTTAGTAGATCTAAAACTGAATATATCGAGTGTAATTTTAGTAGCAATAGACCTAGTGAGATGAAGTAATTAATAAAAGTACATGTTTTAGATATCTGTAATGCTTTATGGTGCTGAATCGTGGTCAATAAAAGAGAAGGATGATTGGCTTGACCCTTAGAGATAGGATACGAAGTGAGCATATACGTGATAAGGTTGGAGTAGCTCTAGTGGAAGATAAGATTAGAGAGAGTCGCTTTACATGGTTTTGTCACATTAAATGGAGCCCTTCTGATGACCCGGTAAGGAAAGTTGAGGTATTAGATTTGACTTATGTTAATAAAGGTAGAGGTAGACAATGCATTCCAATTCAAGTAAAGTATTCTTGTTTGAAAGTATAGCACATACACTTGTTAAGGTTTACACATGTGTTCTAATAAATATTTTCATAACTATGTAGGGGGACGTTTGCTTCAACATCCAAATGTCTATCCAAGAAAAGAGATATTGGATGTATAACAGATTATTTCCTGGTTGAAAAGGATTGACAATTGAATTTATATATGGAGTTGAAACTTTCATTCAAGTTACATCTCAACTGTCTTCCTTTCAGTTTGATAAAATGTTTAGATATCCATATTCGAAGCATAAATAATAAATGCAAGCAGAGTTGTGATCCTACAGAAATGAAAGCCAAAGGAAGAAAGAGCAAGAGACCTAGCAACCACATGCATCTCCAGATAGCAAGGATACAGACGAGGATTAACACTTTTTTACGTTTGATGAACTTATGATGATCTGATTGTAAAGTTATTTGGTTGAACTTATTGAACTTAGAACTTGTGAATTTGGTTGAACTTGTGAACTTTGGTTACATTTATTATTTTGTTTGGTTTTACTTATGTATATATTTGTGATAATTGATTGACTATAGTGGCGTGTTGCCCAAAATTGTTGTTATTGCTTTTGTGCAGGTTTATAGTTTAGGGTGAACCTCCCTCAAATAGAGGGGAGGCTGTTAATTTTTTTTTTCAGATGGTAAAGGTTTCCAGCGGCCAACCAGTGGTTTGGATGCCTAAAATGACGATACCGAACGGCTGATTGACGTCACTAGTAATTAACTATAACCGCCGGTATTTTTCGGCGGTCTACCAACAGTATCCGGCGGTTGTCTGGCGACACGCCAGCGGTTATACCGCCGGCAATTCCTCTGGTTGTAACCGCCAGTAAACTGTGCCGACAGCTTACCGACGGTATTTTTACCATCATTGTAACGGCCGGACCGCCGTCGATAAAACACCGGCGGTAACCGGCGGTTAAACAGCCGGCCCTAACCGGCGGCCAAACCGATGGTAAACCGTTGGTGGAAAAAACGGCCGAAAATACACCGCCGGTAATGGTTTCTAGCACCATTTTTTCGGCGGATTAAGAACCGCCGAAAAGCTACTGGTTTGTTTTTAAAGCGACGGAAACCATTTCTTAACCGCCGGTCCAGGACACCGGTAATCGATGGATTTCTTGTAGTGTAAGAACCAGCGGCCAAATACCAAACCATAACAACTAAAGACAAGACAAGATAGAGGAGATAAGATAACTTCATTGGAGTACCAATGGCGGCTGAAGAAGACGATGAGGCCACCCGACAAAGGGCGAAGCCCTAGTAGAGCAGGTTCCCGAGCATGCGAGAGAACTTCTTACAAATTAACATTGTGAGGAAAAAGTAATAGAACCTTGCATAAAAATATATAAGAGATGTATAAGATTGCATTTATGGAGGAGTAATGGTATGTGATTCAGATGACTACAACTGTGAAGATGGAATGATAAGAGAAGTTTCTTCAAGTAATAGAGGTTCTTTTTCAAGTGAGGCATATTTCTCTCTATTCAATTTCATTTATAATTTTTAGTCAATTTTAACTTTTTAAAATATGCCAATGTATCATTTTTTGAATAATTTTCTTAATGTCATAATTAAGAGAATGAATGAAAATCTTGAAAATGTCTTTTCACCATTAAAAAATAATAATAATATGAGAAAAAAAATTCTTCACCAACTTTACTAGAATTGAAGTTTTTGTTAATCTTACACAATTATTTAGGTTCAGCTATGATATCAAATGATGTAATAAATATATTAGTGTTCTAGGTGAAGTTTGATGGTTATTATTTTTATATGGTGTGAGGAAATGCAGAGGAATCTTTTGGAAGGAGAAGATCTAAGTGCAACAAAGCTCTATTAACTGGTAGAAGAGTTGGTGATAATTTTAAAATGATTAAATTTGTGTGGAGCATAAGAAAGAAGTATGTAAAGGATATAATGGGTATATATAAGTATTTATTGAAAATCTTAGGATATTAGAAAAAATATGTAGAAATTGTTATGAGTTATGATACGAACGGTTTGGTGTGTTTAGATGAAAGAAGAATGGTGGTCAGATTATGACAAATTTTTGACTAACTTGTTGAACTTAAGGAGAATAAGTTAAAGATAATGTTGAAACTTAGGACAAAATCTCCAGAACACTTTAGGATGATGTAAGGATTAAAATAGAAGTTAGAAACTATATGAAATAAATGTGAAAAAAGTAAATATATATAAATCTCTTATCAGATATGGTTCCTCCAAACTAAAGAATAAAAGATTGGTCATCAAGTTTTCCAAAGGAGAGAATACTTCTCGAATATTATTTTTATTTCATCTCAATATTCATTACTTATAGATTTTACAATATTTATAAGCATCATCAATAAGGAGAAAATAAGAAATTCAAAGGCTATTCAGACTACAATAAATTAGCCTTTGATATATTTTTTTGATTTCACAATTCAATATTTGAAATCCAAAGATATTTAAATATATTTAATATATATAGTTGTTGAAATATAAATAACTCTCTGAAATTCTCAAATGATAGTTGGTCAATGCTTGTTTTGACATAAACTTTTATAATGGTGCAAAAAAACCGACAATAGCGATATGACAATGTAGACTAGCACTTGGACTAAGGCTTCGTTTGGGATTGCTTTTTTATTGCTTTCTAAAACAAAGTTTTAATACAAAAATAAAAAATTTTGTACTAAAACTCCGTTTTAGAAAGCAGTAAAAAAGCCGTCCCAAACGAAGCCTAAATGTTTGACTCACATGAGAATTTAATTCTGCTGATAATTTTACACTTTTACTATTCCAATTAAGCTTAATAAATTTATATTTCGAAACATACAAAGTGAAATAATAAAATAAAAATAACTTAGGTATATTTAATTGAGATATACAAAAACTTAGAAATGTTATTATTTGGAGAAGGTTAATCACTCGATCTTAATATTTTCTTTTATGTTTGATTTTCTTAATTTTGTTATATTGTATCATCATAAACTTGCAAAATACCCATAACATTATCAACAAACATTGATGTTAAATCCTTTCATCCTTTTACTTTCCCTAATAATATATTTTTTGTATTTTTCATTCATCAATCATAAGAAAATTGCACTCTCATATATCTAATGAAGTAATAATCATTAACAAAATTAGAGCTCTTCATATGCCCTACCTCAAATTTGGTCTAAAGTATTTGAAGCTAAGTCTTTATTTGGGGCAACTTTATACCACAATTTCTTTTCTACTTTCAATAAAATTTTTGTATTAAAAAACAGTTTTATTAAGCTATAAAAAGCCGTTTTCATATCTTATAGCCAGCTCGAAGGAGCTTTCAAAGTGCTTGTATGATTCTCTTTAGGATGAAGAGAGAAAATCAAAGAAAAAAGAAAAGGAGTAAAATATCATATGATGACAATAACATATCATACCATAGTTAATTGTCCAAAAATAATATGAGCAATGGCAAGAAGCAATCATCAACACTGAAACCCATGCTCTGATGCTGACCAAATACCAAAGCAACTGACTAATTTGTTGTAACTTTTAATGAATTGTTATAACTGACAAAGGGCAAAGCATCCAAAGATCCATCACATCCTTCCTCTCCATATGTTATTAAGGAGATTCCCTTTCTTCAATGCTCTCTCTTCACAAAATTTTAAATCCATGTGGGGATATAGTAGTCCAAATAACAATACAAAAAGCCTTCAAATTTATTCCCTTCCTTTTTTTTTTATTGTCTTCTTTCAAAAAAAGTAAATTTAATATGCATTATTAAAATATTATTTCTACCAATTACGATATATAATAATAATAACAATAATAATAAGACAATAATACATTACGTAAGTCGGTTATATGAATCTTTTTTTTTTTCCTGTGTTCTGTTAAGAGTCAAATTCTGATTTAAATCTAATAAAAAAAGATTATTTCTAATACTTTTTAATCAAATCTTTTTAGGCATACATCTATCTTCATTAATATAGGTCAAATTTAATACATCTACTCTCCTAACTGAATCATTAGAAGACCATTATTTTATGTGACCAAACTATCTTAGGCAACTCTCTCTAATCTTATTTGTAAATAAGGATTTCAATAATAATTATATATATAAATATGGATTAATATTGTATATTTGAAATTTATATTAAACTAATTTTAAAATAAGTGTAATGGTTTTTTAATTATATTTAAATATTTTTAGATTATTTGAATATAATTGTTTATTGCATAAAATTTAGTACAATAAATGTACATCGAAATTTACATTTACAACCTTGTTCCTAAAGGAAGAATATGTGAAAAAAATTTACAACAAGGACGGCCAAAAACAAAGTTTCCAGTTCTCTAGGAAAAAAAAAAAGGAGGTACACAGTGGAAGTGATATCTCACGAAAGCTTTTAATCATAGCTGGCCTAGAATTACAAATAATAGTATTTTTTTTTTCATATAAATATTTGTATTTTGCAGAATAGGCAAGTCTGATATTTCAACTTTTAAAAGGTAGAATCATTATTTTGCAGTCATTAATGATTGTATGAATTTATGAAACATGTGAGTTTTGATTACCAAGTAAAATATTTTAAGTTAGAGCCTTTTATATATATATATATATAAAATTGATCTAACTGTCTTATTTTATTTCGTATTGTTTCGTCATAGAATATTCACGACGGTAGAGAAATATAAATTTTATCATTTTAACTTTATACGAAGATCTAACACAAACAAATGAAAGATAGGTTTGTATCATTCATAAAGGTCACTAGAGCTTTACATGAAAAACCTTGAAAAGAGAAAAAATCATGAGACCTGACCCAATTTGAATGAATTTACTAATATTTGCAGTTTATTTATTTTTTTTATATTTTATTTCACTAATATTTGTAGTTGATTACAAACGAGGCCCTTCTTTGGAGAGAAGACCTTGACATGATGCATACCTTATATATATCACAGTATATAGTTGGAGAATAACATGACAGTTGTTCTTAAAGGAGTATTGGCATGTTTGTTTGGTTAGTAGGATCGTTATCGACGGGCGACCATGGACTAAAGGACCATGTTCGGCGGGCTACAGTGGTGCGAAGGATCGTAGTTGGTAGGTGACAGGGTCAATGGACGACATTAGTCAGAAGGATCATAGTCAGCGGGTGACATGCTCGGCGGGTGACATTAGTCGGAAGGATTTTAGTTGACGAGCAATGTTGGTCGGAAGAACGGGCAACATGATCTGCGAGCGGCAGTGGACAAAAGGACCGTAGTCAGCAAGTGATAGTGGTCGGAAGGACCGTAGTCGGTAAGTGGCAGTGGTCGGAAAGGCCGTACTCGGAAGATGGTGTTTGGCAAGATCGTAGTCAGGAAACGATGGTCAGAAGGACCATAGTCGGGCGATGGTGGTCAGAAATATCGTAGTCGGACAACGATGGTTAGAAAGATCGTAGTTGGTGAGTGACAGTGATCTAAAGGACCGTAGTTGGGTGATGGTGGCCGGAAAAATCATAGTTAGGAGATAGTGGTTAGAAAGGATGTAGTCAAGTGGTAGAGGTCGGAAAGACCGTAGTCAGAAAAATGTGGTGTGAAAGGCCGTAGTCAAATGATAGTGGTTGGAAGGATCGTAATTGGGCGATAGTGCTCAGAAAAATCATAGTCGGACAATGGTGGTCTAAAAGGCCTTTGTCGAAAGGGCCGTAGTCGGACGACGATGGTCGGAAAGGTTGTAGTCGGACGACAGTGGTCGGAAGGACCGTAGTCGGGCGACGGTGGTCGGAACGACACATAGTCAAATGACAGTGGTTGAAAGGATCATAATCGGGCGATAGTGGTCGAAATGATTGTATTCGGGTGATGGTTGTAGGAAAGATCGTAGTCTGTCAATTATGATCGGAAAGACTGTAGTTGGGCAACAATAGTCGGAAAGGATAATAGTCGACGAGCGAAGGTGGTTGGAAGGAAGACCGACGACGATTGTTAACCTGGTGGAAGTCTGACGATAATCGATGGCCAGGTGGAAGTTAGATGCGGGTAGGCAGTCGGGTAGTGGAGAAAGCAAGAGAGATTCTTCATTTTTCATCTCTTCATCTTACCCTTTGTGAAGAATGACAGATCTATGTATAATTTTTTTAGAGAGAGATTGCTAGTAAATAGGGAGAAGATCAAGGATATATTTGAAGTATTTTAAATGGACGACCGATATTGACGCCCTTGATCATAGATTGTTTATCAAGTATTTAACAATGTTAAAGGTGTCAGAATTTGGCGGTCTTAGGTTCATTGGATTTGTCTCGTCAAGACGCTCAATTTGGCCATAAGCATATCACATTTGGATATCATTTGATCATTCAATTAATATTCTAAAGCTTCCGAATAAGATTTGAGCCCTTGATTTAGACCCATTTGGGTTCGAATTGGACCAATTTTGATGTTGTTGGGTTCATCTCTTCGATATGTTTAGTTCGACTATAAGTTTGTTGAAATCAGAGTTTGAATGACTCTAAACTTAATTTTGGAAGTTTCTTATTAAATCTCCTATAGATTCGTGTCTGATCAAGATAATTTTTTTATTATATATCAAGTATATTTGAAAATCTTCAAAGTTGATCAATTTTCAACTATGTTATAAATTCTTTGTTATTTTCGTCTTTAGCCACCTCCTACATTGCTGACTACTACTTCCCATCATCGGTTATTGCCACCTGTTGCCAGCCAACACTGGCCATCATTGTTCGCTATTGCTGCTTGATGCTCCCCACCACCACTACCAACACCACCACCATCATCACCTGCATCGTTATTATCATCATCAGCCATTGCCTTGTGTCATTCACTTCTCATCATCATCTTTGAGCTTTACATTATATTCATTTTACTTCAAATCAAATAAAAAAATTTCATCACATACATTTATTTTACACGCATCTAATTAACTCCAATTATTTCAAATTTATTGCATTCATTTTATACTGCAAGTCCTTTATTATGCATTACTTCTTAGGAAAATCAAATATCCCCAAAATTATTCACATGGTAGTTTATATATTTACATAAATACATTATTTCATTTACATACAATCTATGTTAGCTAAGTCAAATTTAATTAATTCATTTTACAACTTAATATTTGAGATTTGCCACCATGATATAAGAGGTTCTTTATTTTGAATATTTTAATCTTTATTTTGGTAAAACAATATTTTTGAAGAAAAATTTTATATTTAAATATATAAATTAAAATATGAAAAAACTAATAAAAAATATTGTCAACTTTAAAAAATTATAAAAATTCTTTTTTTCATAAAAATTACTATAAAAAATAACTTATTGATACAATTTTTTTAACAACAAATAATAAAACAATAGGTGAGATCTAAAAAGCAAAGAATTGCAAAATTTATCTCAATCAAATCCTAAATGAGTCCTTACAACAAGAACAACTCAATCAAATCTTTCTTTTTATGCTGATTTGTTAGTTGAAAGTTTTAATTATCAATTAAAAAGTCTTAAATTTGAGTTTTTCTTATATAATTTGTATATAAATTTATCTTAATTAGTCTAAATGTTCAAAAAAAAAATCTTTTTCTCCACTTTGTTCTATTAAAAATTAAATTTTGTTTGATCGTACATATTAAAATAAAAAAAGAATTTTGCTGCCGCCTCCCAACAAATTAAAAAATAAAAAATAAAAATCTTCCATTAAAATAGATATAATGGGAGGCACAAGTTCAAGCAATCAGATTTACAAGAACACATAGGAGATTTCAAAAAACATAAATGAAAAAAAAAAAAAAAAATCAATCCATGTAACTTACAGCCTCACAGATCAATACACCTTTCTGGTAAAGATAGCTTTAAGCTTGAAGAGACCCCCATTAACCTCACCGTCTGCTCCTCCTGCATCACCATTACCGCCGCCTGGGCGGCGGTTCTGGTCATCGGAAATCGCCTCACAGTCCTTGTCACAATCTCGGCAGCTTGTCGTCCTCTGGTGTCCAATGCAAGTGTTCACATTAAGGTTAAGCACCCTGCCCACTCCAGCCCCGCCATTATCCTTCCTCCCGCCGGCGACGGCTCGTCTTCTGAGCTGCCAAACCGGGTTGCTCCGGCCCAGGTAGATCCGCCCAGACCGGGCCGGAGTAGGCGACCACTTCCGAACCGGAGAAAAACCGAAACCCCCGGTAGAATGTTTCGAAGATTCGCCATGGGAGTTGCAGCGGGAGCAGGGGGCGCTGCTTGTCTTCCGAGCAGAGGAGGTGGGAGCGGAGCGGGGGCGGCCGTTGCCGGAGGATCGGCTCCTTGAGAAGGGCCAGATGTTGATGTTGATTTCTGCGGCGGCAGAGGCGGTGGAAGAGGGTTTTCTGTCCTTTGAGGGCTTCTTCTCTCCTGGTTTGAAGATGTCTTTCCATTTCCGTGAGGGGGGAGGGTCTTCGGGTCGAGGGGGTTGGGGAGGGGGAGTGGGCGGAGGAGAAGTGGGGGAGGAGTGGGGGTTCGGAGTCGGGGTGAGGGACAGGATATGGAGGGGGACGAGGATGCCGTCGGCGAAGAGCTCGTCCGCGGAGAGTAGAGGAAGTTCTGGGTTGGTGCAAGGGGGGTTTCTAAGCATCCAGAACTCGAACTCCGGCGAGGAGGAAGCGCTGCTCCGCCGTCTCGGCGACTCCGCAGTTACCTCCATTAACGGGGCAGATGTGGGTGGGGCGAAACCTAGAATTTCAGAGCGGAGTGAGTACAGAGAAGGAAAAGACTGTAATGATAAAATAATGGAGCGAGAGAGAGACAAAAAGGTATCAAATGCTGCGCGTTGCTTTCCGTGTTACGAAAACAGGGGAGGGAGCACAGACCGCTACAGAAAAGTATTTGCAAATTGCTGGTGCCAATCGGTGTAGCGTATATATCACTCTAATTTGACGCTACAATATTGATGAGATTCGCACCGCACCACTTGCCGAATCCGCTAATTTCATCAAATTAGTATAAAGGGGGTCACTGAAATTTAGGTAAACTGACTAAAAATTAACGAGGGATTATTATTTTTTTATATATTTAGGTCATTAAGGTTAAATAGGAGTGTCAATATTTGATATGACCCGAAAATCCAACTCGAACCCGACCCGAAAATTTCTGGTTAGGGTCAACCCGAAATGGGTCGGATTCGAGTTCTACATTTCGACCCATTTCAAAAATCGGGTCGGGTTCGGGTTAACCCTTTTACCCGATTTTGACCTGGCAACCCGAGATAGACCAGTTTTTTATCCGAAAAAGAGGAGATAGACACGTTTTTGACCCGAAAACTAGCAATTTTTTGTTGGAAACGGGTCATTCGAGTCGTATCGGGTTGACCCAAACCCGAAATTGACACCCCTAAGGTCAAATTTATTTATATATATA
>NW_021320057.1:2832484-2880722 GCF_001605985.2 Dendrobium catenatum | reverse complement strand
CACAATCACAAGTAATGATGAGTTAATTTATGTAAAAACTTGCAAAAAAATCCCATAGGAGTATTATTGGAATAACTTTAATTTCACACAGAGTCATGGCTTTTAGTCATAGGGATTTTGTAGGTCTTCTCAAGAACTTTCCAATGAGCCTAAGTGCACCTTAATTGATAAGTGTGTGAGAAGTTATGATTTTTAGAAGTTTTGATATTTTTTTGAATTTTTAAATACCCCATTTACACAATCAGTGCGCTTTAACATGTAGCACAATATGATTGGGCAGCCAAATCATTGGCATACTAACCATTTCATATGGGATTGATTTATTCCATCAGATCAACGATGAGATTTTTTTTTTTAAAAGGCTTGAAATAGCATGAGGGTAGCAAGGAGCGTGAAATGATGGGATTAGAGCCATTGCTTAAAACTAATGGCCTTGATTTTATTTTCTACCTTCTACTCGTATCTCCAACCATAAGGCTTTTTCAGCGTGATCCGAGAGAACCCACCAGCAAAATTGCATCAAACTTTATGTAGAGCAACAAGGGGTTAGAAACCTTCAATCAAGCGTTCAAAGTTTGTTGGTTTGAAGGTTTTTTCACACTTGCTTGAACTACCTAACTAGGGAGCTCATAATTAGGATATTACCTCATAGAGAGCTTTAAGTGCCATCGCCTGTGTTCAGGAATGTTCATCTGACAGCGGGGAAGCTTTCTTCTTTAGGGACCATGATGAGAAGAGTACTAGAGATAAGACTTCGAGCATAAGCAAAAGAATTTCATCGAAGCTCACTCAAATTTTTTTCTGGAGATCATTAGACAACTGGGGAAGCTAAGTGAAGCTTCATGTAGCTTTGGGGAATGATTTCAAAAGGTTGTAATCGAATGAGGTCGTCTGGGTTGGGATGCCCTATTTAGACCTCATCCATAGAGTTTGGATTGATTGGATAGATCAACAACTCAAGGAACGTTCCTTGAGCTCATCAGATGAAAAAGTGCCTGAAAAGCCCTTGGTTCAGCTCATGTGAAGAGGGACCAGTTGAAGTCAATTTCACCAGCTTCGGCCACCGCTAGCCACCAGTCAGGTTTAGCTGAGCTGGAATGGTGTCTACAGGTCTGTTGAACTCAATTGGGCATGATCATATCTAATCATGGAAGATGTCTTGGGTTAGATATATTTGGGGAAGTTTGGGTTAGCTTAGGCCTAGACTTAGGTCAAGCCAGGGGCTGGGCTGACCATGGAAGATGCATAAGAGTCAGGGCTACTCAATGCAAGAGCGATTTGGGCTTAGTGGAGACTAGGTTGGGAATTGACTCAACCCAAAGTGGTTTTGATCTCTTTGGGTAAGTCTAACTTCTAGCCCATGTGGACCGTGGGCAACTTAGGGTAGGTGCATTGAGTCATGGGAGACATAGTGCAAGTGTTGGTTTGGTTTGATTGGACTTAGCTTGAGGTTTGGCTCAAGTGAAGCCTCTTTGGGTACTTGGGTCAAGCCATATGGCTAACCCAAGTGAACCCAAGGGTTGAGTCACTTATTGGATGTTCTTAAGGACCCAATAAGCCATCCCAAGGCCTCAAATTGTTTGGTCAAGCCTTGGTTAATGGGCTCAAACTAGATTAAGTGTATGGTTTATTTGGTCAACCAAGTTTGACCACAGGTTGTGGTTAAGTCCAACAAGTTTGAATTAATATTTTAAGCTTAATAGAGGTGGTCCCATGCAATGAGAAGGTCATGTGGATCAAAATATATGTTTGAACCTCCAAGGGCTATTTGGTTAACTATGCTTAGCTTGGTCAACCACAATTGACCAAGGCTTGAGATTAGGCTCATTCACTTTCAAATACATTTCAAACTTATTGTAACAGGTCTCATGCAAAGAGGAGGTTTCTAAGTTCAAAATATGGATTGAATGGCTTAAGGGGCTTTTGGGTTAATCATGGTTAACTTGGTCAACCAAGGTTGACAAGAGTTTGGGTTTAGTTTTAACATATCTTAAATGATGTTTGGAATGCATTGAAGGAGTTTCCAATGTTTGGATATGAAATATATGCATGAGGTTGGACATAAGGAATTTGAGTGAGGGTATGGAGGTTTTAGTTGTTAAATAGAACTATTTGCTGGGAAGCTGGAGTGGTAGTTGAGAAGGTAGAAGAATTGACCATGAAATATCAGAGGAAAAGAAAAGCTGCTAAGCTGGTGGCTCTAATATCATGAAAGAACTCAATACTTGTAGCTGAAAATAGAGCAAAACAGAGAAGCAAAAAACTATGGAAATTGATAGAAGGAAGTATTACAGCACAGTAAAAAAGTTACTACAATGTAGGATACAGCTTTGAGAGTATTTATATATGTATAGACAGGGGCGGAACCACCTAGCCCCCAGGGGGAAATTGCCCCTCCTAAAAAAATTAAAAAATTGTTTATTCTATGGATATTTAGATAATTTGTTCCCCTTCATCCTTTTTTTACTCTTTATTATAGGAGTTTTTAGGCAATCGCCCCCCTAAAAAAATTAAAATAATATTATCTTTAGGTGGTTGCCCCTTAGCAAAATTAAACACATTATTTAGAGATATTATTTATAAATTTGCCCCCCCCCCCCCCAAAAAACACGCCCCCCCCCCCCCTAAGAATCAAGGCCGGTTCCGCCCATGTGTATAGAGAATAAAGTTTGAATTTCATGCAGAAGTTGCCATTGCCAATGGAAATTTCCAAAATTCAGATCCAATATATATGTCTAATCTCATAGACGAACAAATTCAGATCCAACATATATGTCTGTCGTTTTTATCACCAATGGAAGTTTTCAAAATTTCTTTTATTTGGTGTTTTAACTTCTCATTAAATTACACTGTATTCTCTTTAGATCATTGGACTGCTTTAGAAATTAACTTATTATGGATGCTAGAGTTCATAGATAGATATTTTTTGTTTAAAGCTGCTTTGATATTCCTATGATGGCTATTTTATTTGAGCTTTCTGTCTGGTTCATCAGTTCACCTTTCTTGGTAGAAATTTCAGTTTCTATTTGTAAAGGATTGGTGTTTATTCAAGCTGTTTTGAGGGGTGTGAACGAGTCGGGTTAAGGTTGAGTCATCACGGAATTCAGTAAGAGCTTGAAGTTAAGTTTATGTGCTTAGCTTGGTTTGAGCCGGTTCATTTATTATGAAAGAGAGAATGATTTTGCTTAAAACCATTATTATAATTAAATGATAATAATAATAATTAAAAACTAGAAGAAAATACTAAGTAATTATTTGATTTAAGGAAAAATAATTTCAAATATTTTTATCAATTTTCTACTTAAAGTTTTGAATCAAATATATTTTGAATGTGTTTTATATTAATATTTTTTTAATCAAGGAAGCTCACAAGCTAACAAGTGATTAGAACTCTCTCAAATTTGACTCATTAGCTCGTTAAGCTCAGCTGATGAACCGCTTATCAAGCTAAGCCTGAGTCGTCTCACAACTAAGCTTAACTTTATTACACCCCTAGTTGTGACTGTTCTTTTTAGTTGATTTGTTTCCCAAGGACTGATTTGCATTGGATCAGAGTCTCAGTAGGTTTCATTAAAAGATTTATCGGATTAGACTTTGTATTAGTTGCTTTAGCTTTGTTATTCCCTTGGCCTAAATCCTTTTGTGGTTTTGCTTCATCTCCACTTCATTTGCTCCAGTAGCTTAGTGCTGGAAGTTTATTCATACTGATTGTTCTATTGAAAGTTGATTTATTGTGATCAAGGCTGACTTTTCTGTTGTTGGCTTCTTAAAGTGATGTTGCTTTATCTCTTCTCTTTTGCTGCATTTTTAGTTATTTTGCTGAACTTTGCTTGGATGGTGGAAAGGTTTGTGCTTATTCCAATTGTACTTCTGGAACTATGATGCTCTAGTGTTAGTTTTACCATTTTTGAGGATGATTATGAAGCTTTATATGAATAACTTCATTACAGCAACAACAAAATCAAGCTTTATCCCACAGCGTGGGATTGGCTATATTAATCATTTTTTCTCTATTGTGTATCATTTAGAATCAAATTATCATTTAAATCTAATAAGAACATGTTATTTCTAATATTTTTGAACCAAGTCTTTTTAGGTCTACCTCTTCATTTTTTAAGATGGGCTAAATCTAAGACGTCTACTTTGCTGACCGAGACATCGGAAGGGCGATGTTTCATATGTCCAAACCATCTAAGGTGGTTCTCTTCAATCTTATCTACCACTTGAGCTACTCCAACATTTTTACCTATACTCATTTCACATTCTGTCACTAAGAGTGAAGCTACTCATCTACTAGAGCATTCTCATCTCGATAACACTTGCTTTCTTTTATGCTTCTCTTTTAATGGCCAACATTCTACGCCATAAAAACATTGCAGGTCTCACTACAATTTTATAGAATTTTGTTTTAAGTTTGAGGGGTACTTTTCTATCAAGCAACAGGCTAGATGCATTCCTCCACTTCGACCATCCAACTTTAATTCTACTAATAATATCCTCATCTATTTCACAATCACTTTGATCAATAGACTCGAGATATCTAATACTTGAATTCTTATTAATGACTTGATCGCCTAAAGTCACAATCCCTTCACTAGATCTATTTCTATTAAAATTATACTTCATGTATTTGATTTGAGATCTACTCAAACAAAACCATCAGACTCTAATGCTAACCTCCATAATTCAAGTTTTCCTTCAACTCCCTCTCTAGTCTTATCAACAAGAAGAATATCATCAACAAAAAACATACACCAGTGTACGTCTTCTTTCAACTGTATACATAACTTCATTTTTCTTAAAAACCTTACAAGTTTTTCTCATTTTAACTTTTTTTATTGGTGATGAAAGGACTAATTGTGAACCATACGTAATGGTGGGAAAATAGTGCTACATGCCTCCAAACAACTAGTCGGCAAACATTGAAGATGTTCTCACTTTCTTGGCCTTTTATTAGCATGCCATCAACAATTCATTTTCTACCAATTGATGAATGCATGTTTCTTCAATTAATATTTCTTGTATAGTTGAATTACATATCATTTTTCCCTCTAGTTTATAGTTGAAATTATTTTTCTTTAGATGATAGAAGGTCAAAATTTTATGTAATTTTTATTAAATCACTTTAGAAAGAAAAAGAGTCCCTCAACCATAAACCCTAACTACCTCTAACAACTCTACATGCCAACCAACTATCCATATATGATCCTAGCCCGCCACACAACCTTACCAAGTCTAAAATGAGGCCTATCAAACCCCCTCCCATATAGATCCTAACGCTAATTATGCTTAGGCTATTTTAAAGCCCCATAAAATTCATCATACACACATATCACTACTACTAAGCGAGTATTTTCCTTCTTTGTTGTGTATTGCTTTCCTCCTGAATTCTCTGTTGTGTACTGCTACAGTTTCAATAGTTTTCCCGAATTTTGCAGATTAAGACATATAATTGAAGACAAAAATATTTCGTATGTTCTTGAAAAACTTCTCACAATTTTTAGTCTTCATGTCTCTACTATTCTAAAGACAACAACATTCTTTTTTTAGATCGAGATATTTAATCAATAATGAGGAAGTTTGTACAATAATGAGGTGTTCCTCATCATCTTACTTTTCACTAAGAAGTAATCAATGTAATATTTTAAACTCATTCCTGTTTGAAGATAGAAGATGTTAAAAAAGTCATTCTTCCAACTAAGATCAAGAAAATTATTAGATAAGAGAGTTGCTAGGTATAAGTGGCATAAATAAGGCTAATTTTTATTTTATTTTATTTGAGCAACATTACTCATATTATAAGATTATCATATTTAAAATAATTATCTGATCAAGTTATATATGTGGTATTAATTTATACAAGTCTAAAGTGAATATAATTAAGGGCATTATTTGTAATCAAGTCAAAGTTCTTTTTTTTTTAATGGGAGAAGGACAAATTGGAATGAATAATTTCAGATAGATTAATAGTGTTTCATATTTTCTTATATAGCATTTATAATTGTAATAAAATTTTATTTTATAAAAAATACTGTGCATTGTTATAGCTTTTTTATTATATAACTTAGAGTTTGTTTGTGATAGCCTTCTTATTGTTTTTTTTTTTTTTTAACTTTCTAATATAAAAATTTTTAATTCAAGAAATTTTGTATTAGAAAGTTATTTTAGAAAATAAAAAGAAAGCTGTCCCAAACGAAACCGCTTCATTTGGAACAACGTTCTTGCTGCTTTCTAAAACACCTTTTTAGTATAGAAATTTTTTGAACTAGAAAAATTTATACTAAAAAGCCATTTTAGAAAACAATTAGAAAGTTGTCCCAAATAAAAATTTAAAAGATAAAATAAATTTTTTCGCTTTAATTATAACAGCATCACAACACTTAAATTATAAAAATTGAGTTAATAAACCCATCTACTATGTATAAATGGGAATTTGATGACTGCCTTTATATCTTCTTAACTTATTTTCATAATTGCAAAAGCTCAATAAAAAAAAATATAAAGTTTTGTAAGTACTAGCAACAATAGTTAGCAAAAAGTTTCTCCAATAGTAAAGCACTTTAGTAAAGGGATAGCTTTATCACATCTATGGGACATTAATGCCAACATCAATTAAAGGTGATATTCATGCAACTCATATTGGCTATGGAGCATTGGCTCTCACCACAAAGTAATGAATTCATAATTAAATTCAATAGAAGTTTCAAAAAGATAAAAAAAAAAAGTTTTTTCTTGGTATTAGGTCAACATATTAAAATGTTTTTTTTTATATAATTTTTTAATAAAATCGTGTGCCTTTGCTCAATATATAAAAAATAAAAAGAGAAAATAAACATATGTTAGGAGCAGGGGCAGATCTGCCTTTAGTTCAGGGGGGACAATTACCACCCCTAGATAGATGCTTGTTGAATTTTGTAGCTCTTCAACGAGTCCCTTATGCTGTGGTTTGAAGATATGTGGAGATCTTACTCTACAGCGTGGAATGTGGTGCTTAAATCTTGGAGAAGGACTAATTTTGGCAATCATTTTGAAATTTTATAAAGGAAGCTGAAAAGATCACAAAAATGTTGTATTACTGGAATAGGAATAAAGTAAGGGACCTTTCTGTCTTGATGGAGAATTTGAAGAAGGAGATTATGGAGTTACAACTTAAAGAAAGTTTGAATAATGGTTTGAATCAGCAAGATTTGCTTCTGTTAAGGAGCAAAGTACATGAGCTTAAAGTTACTTTGGCATGGTTGGAAACATGGTGGAATCCGAGAGCTAAAACAAGATGGATCCAAGAAGGTGATTCAAATTCCAAGTTTTTTCATGACAATGCTTCTGCTTGAAGAAATGAGATGCAAATTAATCAAATAAATGATGCT
Source organism: Dendrobium catenatum (assembly GCF_001605985.2). Lineage (NCBI taxonomy): Eukaryota > Viridiplantae > Streptophyta > Magnoliopsida > Asparagales > Orchidaceae > Dendrobium > Dendrobium catenatum. Next base: position 2,873,355 of record NW_021320057.1, on the reverse strand, counting down.
ATTGAATGCCTTGTGGTTGATCAAGACAAAATTGAATATGTTTTCCTTAAGTTCTTCAATCAGAAATGGAAGTAGAGGAAATGAAAATGTGCAATCAGTGGTTTCTAAACCCTAGACTATGCACAAACGTCACACCAATTTCCAAAACTTAATTCCCATTGGATAGGTAATTAGGTTAATTTAAACTTGGGGGTTAATTAGGGACCCTTAAATTTAAATTAGCCAAATGATGCTCTTAATTACATTAAAAAGGAGTGATTAATTTTGGACATGTCAAAAATATGCCGAAGATTAATCCCCCACAGTCACAAGCAATGATGAGTTAATTTATGTAAAAACTTGCAAGAAAATCCCATAGGAGTATTATTAGAATAACTTTAATTTCACACAGAGTCACGGCTTGTAGTCATAGGGATTTTGTAGGTTTGTTCAAGACCTTTCCAATGAGCCTAAGTGCACCTTAATTGGATAGGTGTGTGAGAAGTTATGATTTTTAGATGTGTTGATACTTTTTTGAATTTTTAAATACCTCATTTACACAATCAATGCGCTTTAACACGTAGCACCATATGATTGGGCAGCCAAATCATTGGCATACTAACCATTTCAAGTGGAATTTATTTATGCCATCAGATCAACGATCAGACGATTTTATTTTAAAGGCTTGAATTAGCATGAGCGTAGCAAGGAGCGCGAAATGATGGGATTAGAGCCATTGCTTAAAACTAATGGCCTTGATTTTATTTTCTACCTTCTACTCGTATCTCCAACCATAAGGCTTTTTCAGTGTGATCCGAGAGAACCAGCCGGTAAAATTGCATCAAACTTTATGTAGAGCATCAAGGGGTTAGAAAACTTCAATCCAATGTTCAAAGTTTGTTGATTTGAAGGTTTTTTTCACACTTGCTTGAACTACCTAACTAGGGAGCTCAGGATTAGGATATTACCTCACAGAGAGCTCCAAATGCCATCGCCTGAGTTCAGGAATGTTCATGTGATAGTGGGAAGCTTTCTTCTTTAGGAACCATGATTAGAAGAGTACTAGAGATAGGACTTCGAGCATGAGCAAAAGGATTTCATCGAAGCTCTCTCGAACTTTCCTTTGGAGATCACTAGACAACAGGGGAAGCTAAGTGAAGCTTCATCTAGCTTTGGGGAATGATTTCAAAAGGTTGTAATTGAATGAGGCCGTCTAGGTTGGGATTCCCTATTTAGACCTCATCCATGGAGTTTGGATTGCTTGGATAGCTCAAGCGAGGCGTTAGATGTCTGCCAGCTGGAGGAAATGGCTCAGGGAATATTCCTTGAGCTCAGCATATGAAAAAGTGCCTGAAAAGCCCTTGGGTTTGGCTCATGTGAAGAGGGGAGCAGTTGATGTCAGTTTCACCAGCTCTGGCCACCGCTGGCCACCAGTCAAGTTTAACTAAGGTGGAATGGTGTCTACAGGCCTGTTGAACTCAATTGGGCATGATCGTATCTAATCATGGAAGATGGCTTGGGTTAGATAGATTTAGGTATAGATCTAGATCAAGCCAGGGGCTGGGCTTACCATGGAAGATGCATCAAAGCCAAGTCTACTCAATGCAAGAGCAATTTGGGCTTAGTGGAGACTACGTTGGGAATTGACTTAACCCAAAGTGATTTTGATCTCATTGGGTAAGTATAACTTCTAGCCCATGTGGACCGTGGACAACTTAGGGTAGGTGCATTGGGTCATGGGAGACATAGTGCAAGTGTTGGTTTGGTTTGATTGGACTTAGCTTGAGGTTTGGATCAAGGGAAGCCACTTTGGGTACTTGGGTCAGGCCATATGGCTAACCCAAGTGGGCCCAAGGGTTGAGTCACTTATTGGTTGTTCTTAAGGACCTAGTAAGCCATCTCAAGGCCTTGATTTGTTTGGTCAAGCCTTGGTTAATGGGCTCAAATTAGATTAAGTGTATGGTTGATTTGGTCAACCAAGTATGACCAAAGGTTGGGGTTAAGTCCAATAAGTTTGAATTAATGTTTTAAGCTTAATAGAGGTGGTCACATGCAATGAGAAGGTCATGTGGATAAAAATATATGTTTGAACCCTCCAAGGGATATTTGGTTAACTATGCTTAGCTTGGTCAATCACAATTGACCAAAGCTTGATATTGGGCTCATTCACTTTCAAATGTCATTTCAAACTTATTAGAAGAGGTCTCATGCAAAGAGGAGGTTTCTAAGTTTAAAATATAGATTGAATGGCTTAAGGGGCTTTTGGGTTAATCATGGTTAACTTGGTCAACCAAGGTTAACAAGAGTTTGGGTTTAGTTTTAACATATCCTAAATGATGTCTGTAATGAATTGAAGGAGTTTCCAATGTTTGGATATGAACTATATGCTTGAGGATGGACATAAGGAATTTGACTTAGGAGAGCATGGAGGTTTTAGCTGTTATATATAACTGTTTGCTGGGAAGCTGGAGTGGTAGTTGAGAAGGTAGAAGAATTGGCCATGAAATATCATAGGAAGAAAAAAGCTTCTAAGCTGGTGCCTCTAATATCATGAAAGAACTCAATAATTGTAGCTGAAAACATAGTAAAACAGAGAAGCAGAATACTGTGGAAATTTATAGTAGAAGTATCACAGCGCAGTGAAAAAGTTACTACAATGTAAAACACAGCTTTGTGAGTATTTATATATGTATAGAGAACAAAGTCTGAATTTCATGCAGAAGTTTCCATCGCCAATGGAAGTTTCAAAACTTCAGATCTAACATATATGTCGAATCTCGAAGACGAACAAATTCAGATCCAACATATTTGTCTCTGGTTTTTATCACCAATGGAAGTTTTCAAATTTTCTATTATTTGGCGTTGCAACTTCTCATTAAATGACGCTGTATTATTCTCTTTAGATGATTGGACAGCTTCATAAATCAACTTATTATAGATGCTAGAGTTCATAGATAGATCTTTTTTGTTTAAAGCTGCTCTGATGTTTCTATGATGGCTATTTATTTGAGCTTTCTGGTTCATCAAGTTCACCTTTCTTGGTAGAAATTTCAGTTTCTATTTGTAAAGGATTGGTGTTTATTCGAGCTATTTTGAGGAGTGGTGTGAACGAGTCGGTTAAGGTTGAGTTGTTATGGACTTCAGTAAGAGCTTGATTAATTAATGCAGGTCGAGTTAGAGCTTGAAGTTAAGCTTATTTGCTTAGGTTGGCTTGAGCCAGTTCATTTATTATTAAAGAGAGAATAATTTTGATTCAAACTGTTGTTATAATTAAATGATAATAATAATTAAAAACTAGAAGAAAAATACTAAGAAATTATTTGATATAAGAAAAGGAAAAATAATTTCAAATATTCTTAACAATTTTCTACTTAAAGTTTTGAATCAAATATATTTTGAATGTGTTTTATATTCATATTTTTTAATTAAGGAGGCTCACAAGCTAACAAGTGATTAGAACTCTCTCAAATTTGACTCATTAGCTCATTAAGCTCAGCTGATGAACCACTTATCAAGCTAAGTTTGAGCCGTCTCACAACTAAGCTTAGCTCTATTACACCCCTAGTTGTGATTATTCTTCTTAGTTGTTTTGTTTCCAAGGACTGATTTGCATTGGATCAGAGTCTCGGTAGGTTGCATCAAAAAGATTTAACGGATTAGACTTTGTATTAGTTGTTTAAGCTTTGTTATTCCCTTGGCTTGAATCCTGCTGTGGTTTTGCTTCATCTCCACTTCATTTGCTCCAGTAGCTTAGTGCTGGAAGTTTATTCATAATGATTGTTCTATTGAAAGTTGATTTATTGTGATCAAGGTTGACTCTGCTGTTGTTGGCTTCTTAAAGTGATGTTGCTTTGTCTCAACTCTTTGCTGCATTTTCAGTTATTTCGCCGAACTTTGCTTGGATAGTGGAAAGGTTGTGTTTATTCCATTTGTAGTTCAGGTACCATGCTTTTCTATTGTTAGTTTTAACAGTTTTGAGGATGATTATGGAGCTTTGTATGAATAACTTCGTTACAACAACAATAACAAAATCAAGCCTTTATCCCATTACGTGGGATCGGCTATATGAATCATTTTTCTCCATTGTGTATTATTTAGAGTCAAATTCTAATTTAAATCTAATAAGAAAATGTCATTTCCTATATTTTCTAACCAATTTTTTTAGGTCTACATTTACCTTTCTTAAGATAGGCTAAATCTATTACGTCTACCCTCTAACCGGGTCTTCAAAAGGCCGATGTTTCATATGTCCAAACCATTCAAGGCAGATCTCTCAAATCTTATTTGCCACTTGAGCTACTCCAAATTTTTCACGTATATTCTCATTTCACATTCTGTCTCTAAGAGTGAAGTTACTCATCTACATGAGCATTCTCATCTCAGTAACACTTGACTTACTTTTATGCTTCTCTTTTAATGGCCAACATTCTATGCCATAAAACATTGTAGGTCTAACCACCATTTTATAGAATTTTTCCTTAAATTTGAGGGATACATTTCTATCACGCAATAGGCTAGATGCATTCCTCCAATTTGACTATCAACTTGAATTCTACTAATAGTTTCCTTTTTTATTTGACCATCACTTTGATCAATAGACTCGTGATATCTAATACATGTATTCTTATTAATGACTTGATCGCCTAAAGTCACAATCCCCTCACTAGATCTATTAATATTAAAATTATATTTAATGTATTTGATTTTAGATCTACTCAAACAAAAACCATTAAACTCTAAGGCTAACCTTCATAATTCAAGTTTTCCTTAAACTCCCTCTCTAGTCTTATCAACAAGAAGGATATCATTAGCAAAAAAACATACACCAGGGTACATCCTCTTGCAAATGTATATATACTTCATTGCTTCTTAAAAACCTTACAAGTTGTTCTCTTTGTAACTTTCTTATTGGTGATGAAAGGACTTATTGTGAAACCATACTTAATGGTGGGATAATAGTGCTACAAGGCTCCAAACAACTAGTCAACAAATATTAAAGATGATTTCACTTTCTTGGCCTTTTATTAGCATACAATCAAGCAATTCTTTTTCTAGCAATTGATGAGTGCATATTTCTTCAATTAATATTTGTTGTATAGTTGAATTACCTATCATTTCATCCCTCTAATTGATAGTTGAAATTATTCTACTATAGATTATAAAAGGTCCAACTTTTATGTAATTTTTATTTTATCACTTTAGAAAAAAAAATAGACCATTGACCATAAACCCTAAATACTGCTAACAACTCCACATGCCACCCGACTATCCATATATGGTCCTAGCCCATCACACAACCTTACCACTCCTCATATAAGTCTAAAATGAGGCCTATTGAAACCCCCACCTAGATAGAGCCTAACGCTAATTATGCTCAGACTCTTTTAAAGCCCCTTAAAATTCACCATACACCAATACACTACCACTAAGCAAGTATATGCCTTCTCGTTTGTGTATTTCTTTCCTCCTAAATTAAAATTGAGTTGATGATTATCTCTCTGACTCTAACATACCCTATTAATAGTTCTCCCTAATTTTGTAGGTTAAGATATATAATTGGCGAAACCAATATTTTGTATGTTCTTGAAATAACTTCTCACAATTTTTAGTCTTCTTATCTCTACCATTCTGAAGACTGCAACATATATACTTTTTTTAAATTGAGATATTTCATCAATTTTGAGGAAGTTTGTGCAATAATGAGGTGTTCCTCATCATCTTACTTTTCACTAAGAAGTAATCAATGTAATATTTTAAACTCATTTTCCTTTTGAAGATAGAAGATGTTAAAAAAGTCATTCTTCCAGCTAAGATCAATAAATTTATTAGATATGAGAGTTGCTAGGTAGTAGACACAAGTGGCATAAATAAGGCTAATTTTTTATTTTATTTTATTTGAGCAGCATTACTCATATTATAAGATTATCATATTTAAAATATTTATCTTATTAAGTTATATCTATGGTATTATTTTATAAAGTCTAAAGAGAATATATAAGGGCATTATTTGCAATGAAGTCCAATTCCATTTTGTTAATGAAAGTAGGACAAATTGGAATGAATATTTTCATATAGATTAATCGTGTCTCATATTTTTTATATATAACATTTATAATTATAATAAAAACTTATTTTACAAAAAATAGTGTGCAATGTTATAGCTTTTTTATTATATAACTCATGCTTTGTTTGTGACAGTTTTCTTACTTTTTTTAAAACAGCTTTCTAGCACAAAAAATTTTAATTCAACAAATTTTTATACTAGAAAGGTGTTTTAGAAAATATCAAGAAAGCTATCCCTAACGAAGCTTTTCATACTCAAAATTTTGGGTGTTGCAATGTTGCCACTATTTATGGGAGTAAGGATGTGTGGGTTAGAAGTTGTTTTTGGGAGAGTCATGATAAGATGTTGGTGGGAGAATCCCCTTTCATAGTGGGAGGGGACTTTAATTGTATTTTATCCAAGGAGGATAAAAGAGGTGGAAAAAAATTATATTCTCCCAAGGTCCTCAAGATATGAAAACCTTTTTAGCTAATAATGATTTACATGATACATGTATTATTGGACCAAGGTATACTTGGTGTAATAATAAAGAAGGCAATTCGAGGATTTGGGAAAGGATAGATAGATGCTTGTTGAATGTTGTAGCTCTTCAACGAGTCCCTTATGCTATGGTTTGAAGATATGTGGAGATCTTACTCTACAGCGTGGAATGTGGAGCTTAAAGCTTGGAGAAGGACTGATTTTGGCAATCATGCTGAAATTTTATAAAGGAAGCTGAAAAGATCACAAAAAATGTTGTATTACTGGAATATGAATAAAGTAAGGGACCTTTCTGCGTTGATGGAGAATTTGAAGAAGGAGATTATGGAGTTACAACTTAAAGAAAGTTTGAATAAAGGTTTGAATCAACAAGATTTGCTTCTGTTAAGGAGCAAAGTACATGAGCTTAATGTTACTTTGGCATGGTTGGAAACATGGTGGAATCCGAGAGCTAAAACAAGATGGATCCAAGAAGGTGATTCAAAATCCAATTTTTTTCATGACTATGCTTCTGCTTGAAGAAATGAATGCAAATTAATCAAATAAATGATGCTATTGAATGCCTTGTGGTTGATCAAGACAAAATTGAATATTTTTTCCTTAAGTTTTTTAATCAGAAATGGAAGTAGAGGAAATGAAAATTTTCATGTTGGTCTGAAGTGAATAATCTACAAAGAATTGATAATGTAGAATGGAACATGCTTAATGCTGATTATACTCAAGATGAAACGTTGGAAGCTGTCAAGAGTTTGGGGAATAATAAATTGCTAGGGATGGATGGTATTACTGCCTGATTCATCAAATTCTACTTGAGTATTATTAATGATGACTTATGGAGAGCAGTGAATGAATTTTTCACCAATGGGAAGATGCATTCTAAGTGGAAGGACATTTTAATTATTCTAATCCAAAAGTGAAGAACCTAACGGAACCCTCGCAATTTAGACCAATTAGTTTGTGTCAATTGATTTATAAGGTGGTGGCTAGAATGATAATGAACCGTGTGAAGTTTTGTTTGCCCAAAATAATTACTAATGATCAAGTTGCTTTTGTACCTAGTAGATCTATGTCGGATCATTGTTTATTGGCTCAAGAAATCTTCAATAAGTTTATATTTTCCAACTCCAAGAAAGGATTAATGGTGGTGAAAGTTGATATGGAACAAGCTTATGATAACAAGTATTGGCTAACTCTAGCTAAGACGTTATGTTGGTTTGGGTTTCCTCCAAAACTTGTTAATCTTATTATGGAATGTGTTCAAAAGGTGAGATTTTCTATACTTATTAATGGAAGAAGATTGGGTTGGATTGAAGCCAAAAGTGGGTTTAGGCAAGGATGCCCACTATCCCCTTATTTGTATATTTTGTGTTCCCAGCTGCTATCTAATGTCATTTATCAAAGGGGTACTGATTTGGGTATTAAGGTTGCTCCAAAATCTAAAAAAATTACATATTTACTATATGCTGATGATGTATTATTATTCTCTAATGCTTCTATGAGATCTACTCTTTGTATAAAGAAAATCTTGAGGGATTTCTATGGGTGGACCGGCCAAAGAGTGAACAACATGAAATCTTAAATCCTTTTTCGGAATTCAGTCAAGAGAAGGAGTAAGAAGAAAATTGCTAAAAAGTTGGGATTCATAATTGTGATAGAAATGCAATACTTGGGTGTGAAGATGGCTCGAAGAAGGTTAGTTAATTATAATTTCCAAATTATTTTGGACCATGCATTGGAGAGGTTAAATGAATGGGGGAATAAATGTCTTTCATTGGCGAGAAGAGTTCTTTTGATAAAAAGTACTTTTATGTCGTTACCTCTCTTTTTAGCTACACATTCATTGGTTCCTAAGGAATATTATATGAGCTGGATAAACTTTGTAGAGATTTCTTATGACATAAAGACAAAGATAATAAAGGTCTACACTATGTTTCATGGGAAGAGCTTTGTAAACCAAAGTTGCTTGGTGGATTAGGCCTTCAATATTAAGTTGATAAAGTGGGACCTTTGAGGACTAGAATTATTTGGAGATTCATTTAGAATCCATGTTAGTTATGTAATAGATCCATCAATTCAAAATATGAAAGTGATGTTTGAAGTGGTATGATCAAAAGGGGTAATTCTCCATCATGGAAAATTCTGGTTGATGGAGCTAAGCACTTAAAAATATTGTGAGATGGAAGTTGGTGAATTGTGAGATGGAAGTTGGTGAATGGCATGAAAGTAAATATTATGAATGACACATGGATCTTTGATAAACCACTTAGTAAATGTCCTACTTACGTTAAATGTGATGAACTCAATAATGAATTAGTTTAGAAATTTATATTAAATGATGGCAACTGGAATTGTTTGGAGTTGCAAAAATTTTTAATGAAGACTTGATCTCGGTCATCAAACATATTATCCAGATCTTTCCAGATTTTAATGAGGATTGTATTGAGCTTATTGAAAAGCATTCAGATAGATCAATCACTGCTCTTTCATTTGAAGCCTAGATGGCATATGATGTGTATCATAGGCTGGCAGATCAGAACCAAACCGAGAATTTGAATTGCATCAGAAAATTCAATCTTTTGCCAAAAGTTGAATTGTTTTGGTGGAGATTATGCAAGAATGCTCTCCCTACAAATTCCTTTTTGAGTTATAGGAACTTATTGCAAACAAATAGATGTGCTATTGGATGTCATGAGGTGGAAAATCATGAACACGTGGTTGTTTATTGTATGCAGCTGCTTCAAGTTTTGAATAAACTTCGTGAATGGGGTTTTCAAGTTCCTATTTTTTATTCATTTTCAAATTGTTTGTAGGAGTTGAAAAGAATGCCTAAAGTTAATTTGAATATTGTCAAACTATATTGCATAGTAGTTTATTTATCCTGGAAGAGGCATAATCAAATAAAGCTTGGATTGGATATATCATATGTAAAATTTTTGGCTTCGAATGCTTTAACACTTAGTATGTAGTTGTTAAAGAGTCCAATATTGGAGAACTGGGTTGCTAATCTCTGAATGGAGTCTCTTGATGTTTGGCATCCTCCTCCTCTAGATTAGATAAAGGTCAATGTGGATGCTTCCCTTAAGGAATCTTACAATGCAGGTATTGGAGTTATCATTAGAGATCATAAGGGTTGGTTTATTTGTTATTTTGGTAAGCAGATGAAGCATTGGGATGCAAATACTCTTGAGTTACAAGCTGTTCTTTTACTTAGAGAGCATTTGCAAGAATGGATGTTCCATTATAAGGGAATAATTATAGAAGGAGACAATAAGAATGTGATTAAGTGGCTTAAAGAATCATTGAAGAAGATGAAATGACAGCAATCTGAAGATCGGAATAAAGATATTATTTTCCTTAATGATTTTAATAACGTTATTTTTTATTTGGTTTCTAGAAATTGTAATAAAGTAGCTGATTGTTGTGCTATTTTAGCTTTAAGTAGTAGTTTTGTTTTTAACTACTTTTCTCATAATTGCATTTCCTCTTCTTTGTTTCATTTAATTAAGAATGAATGTGATTACTATCTTTAGTTGCTTGTAATTCCTTTTTTCCATTAATGCACTTTGCAACTTTTAAAGAAAAAAAAAACGAAGCAGTTTCATTTGGAACAGCTTTCTTGATGCTTTCTAAAATAGCTTTTTAGTACAAAAATTTTTCGAACTATAAATTTTTATACTAAAAAGTTATTTTAGAAAACAATTAGAAAGTTGTCCCAAATAGAACTTTAAAAGATAAAATACTTTTTTTGCTTTAATTATAAACAACATCACAATAGTAAAATTATAAAAATTGAGTTAATAAACCCATCTACTATGTAAAAATTAGAATTTGATTGCCTTTATATCTTCTTAACTTATTTTCATAATTGCAAAAGCTCAATAAAAAAATAATAATAAAGTTGTGTAAGGACTAGCAACAATGTTTAGCAAAAAGTTTCTTCAATAGTAAAGCACTTTAGTAAAGGGATAGCTTTATCACATCTATGGGCCATTCATCCCAACATCAACTAAAGGCGATATTCATGAAACTCATATTGGCTATGGAGCTTTGGCTCTCACCACAAAGTTATGAATTCATAATTTAATTCATTAGAAGTTTCAAAAAGATTAAAAAAAGTTTTTATTTGATATTGGTAACATAATAAAATGTTTTTTTTATAATTTTTTAATAAAATCGATTGCCTTTGCTCAATATATAAAAAAATAAAAAGAGAAAATAAACATATGTTAGGAGCAGGGGCAGATCCGTCTTTAGCTCAGGAGGGACAATTACCACCCATCTCCCACCCCCCACCCCCCACCCCCTAAAAAAAATAAAAAACCATTTCTTATAATAATTTAGGTAATTTGTCCCCCTCCAAACCTTTTGGAATCTTTCCTAATTGTCATTAATGACTCTTAGGAGTGATTTAAGTGTTTGGAACCAATTTAGTATTTTTTTAATTATTTATTTTGATTAATTGTTAGATTTCCTTATTTATTAAATTTTGAACAATTTTGAGGGTTGATGACAGGACTCTTATTTTTCTTGATTGGATATTTAATTATGAGAATTAGCATTTTAATTTATATTTTTTGGCTTTAAAAAAATTATGATTTAATTAAGGTCCTAAGTCACTTATGTAGGCTTTTTTTGGGTTACCTAGATAGTGGACCAAATGTTGTTCAAATACAATGACATTTAAACCATGTGTTCACTAGACCCCAAGGTATATATATATATATAGTTCAAACATTCAAAATCCAACATGATAACATAAGGTATGAACATTATAAAAGTTAGCTGGAAATACTTTAGTAGAAATCAGAACCACCTCCACCGGCAGTGTCGACCTCTCCATCTTGCTTTCCTCCCTCTCACCGCCAGTGACCAAGGATTTGTCGAGATGGCAGGATCGGGATGGGATGGGTGGCTTCGGCATCGGGGCTGGCTGATTCGACGTGGATGATCGTTAAATGGAGATCTACGAAGAGGAAGTTGTGGTAAGAAGGAGAATGAGTCGGCTAGGGTACGAAAAGAGGAGATCTGCCATGGTGTCTTAGCTAGCGGTTTGCAAAACGCTACTAAAAAAATATTATGATAACTTTAGCCGCGGTTAAAACCGCTGCTATGGCCTTCCATATTAATGCAAAATTGGAAAAATGATATGGGGCAAACTTTTCTCATTCTAGAAAAGCTGAAGAGGTATGAAAAAAAAAAAAAAAGATCTAAAGCACCATTTAAATAAGCACAATAATGAACATTAATGATGCTTGCTCAAATCCAATCAAACAAGAGAGGAGCAAAATTTTGTAGGAACATTCTATCATCGATGAAATCTTCATTAATTGTATCAAAAGCTTTCTAAATGTCAAATTTAGTTATGAAAATTACTAATTTTTTGTGTATTATATGCCCCCCAAAATCTAAATAAAAAAAATGTTAAGTATCTAAAATAAAATGACACTTTAAATCAAGTGAGAATTAACTAAATATATCTAACTAGTAGGCGCAAATAAAGTCGAAACAAGCAAAATTTATTTGTATGATACTCAAATAAAAATTTTGTTTATCATAAAATTAATAATAATTTTTAATTAAACATGAAGTGACAAAAACATAATATGCTAAAATACAAAAAAAATATAAATAATTAGTTCTAAAAAAATGAATATTTTAGAAAAAAAATATTCATTCATGTTGATTTTAGATAATTAAAACATAAATATAAACATATTAACCATGCATGAAAATTAAATTAATCTAAGGACCATAAAAATTAGAAAGAAAGAAGTTAATAATTACCAAAAGTATTACATCATACTATATCTTAAATTAATATGATCTGATTGTATACATTATGATAATCTAATGTTTAGTTTGTATACACCAAAATACAATCGACTTCTCTTCATTGACTCTCCATAATTATAAACCTACTGAAATGATTTAATTAACGACATTCAAAGCTAGCTTCAAAGCTAGAGAGAGCGCGCAATTCTTATTGGTTGTTACAATGATGTATGCTTTACTGTAGCACTTACTTTTTTTTTTCGGAATATTTAAGCCAATTAAGACAAACTCATACACACATCACATATGTAAGACTCGAGCCTAAGACCTGTTAGTTGATAGCCAAAGCTCACAATCAATAAACAAAATGAGCTGCATTAGCAAAAATTTCTTATCACGTATATCATTACTACGAATATATGGGATGTAACAACCAGAAAATAAAAAATATTTTAAAATATGAATTTTAGAATTTCTGTTTGAACTCGATGTAATGTCCCAAGATCAAATTTAAAAGAATTAATCTTTTTATCTTTTAAAACTAATAACAAAACTATCTAATTTTTTAATCTATATATATCAATTGAAATAAAATTAATAATCAAGACAGCAAAATACATCTGCATTCTTTTTTCAAAATCATATACAATACTAAAAAATCATATAATTATAATCTATCATCATTAATAATGAGTATAAAATAATAACTAAAAGATAAAAAAATAAACTAACAGTAAACTTGAAGAATCTTAATCTGATCAATATTACACACCAGATCCTCAACTCTAGCCTAAAATATTTAAACCACTTATAATGAGCTAAAAAGGCAGAAAGTCACTAAACTGCTATAATTGAATTCAAAATATGGTAAAGAAGTAGTATGGATGTCGTTAGTTAATTCATAGAAGTAGCAGTCACATGGTCATTAATTGAAATAGAAATAATAAAATGTACATGTAGTTGCAGAAAAGTACAGTACGAAAGCTAATAAATCAATACAGTGGAGAAATTAGTAACCAGTATGGGTATCGAATCAATAAAATAGTCATCATACTATCAATCAATAAAGTAATTGTATAAAATGGAAAAACCAAAGCATCAATAAAGTTTGTTGAAATCATATCAATGAGATAAAATCCTATAATGATATACAAATACTATCAGATTATTTTATATCAGTATTAAATCAAGATTTTAATCACATGCACAGTATATCACGTGCTCAATATATCAAATGTTCAATATATCATATACTTAGTATATCACATATTCAATATCAGCATTGTGAATTAGTATCAATAATTAGTATATATAGTGAACTAGTCATAGTAATAGTAATAGTGAATTATTAGTAATATAAGTAACAATTTAATAACAATATCGGTGGTCATATTGATACTAGTAAATCTAATGGCAATAACAGTAAATCAATGATATAATAGTAATTCATACAGTAATAATAAATCAATATATTATTTGTAAAGATGTACATTAATAATGAATCAATAACATACATTTTAGTAGTCATATTAAATAAGTAATAAGTCCTAGTTTAATTAGTTGCATTTTTTTAGTAAGCAGTAATATGTATCAGTATCTCATTGGCTCAGTAAATAGCGTTGTCACTCTTTACATGTCGGCATAGTAATAACTCCTAATCAGTATTATATGAATCGATAAAGGATAACATCAAACTATAATATTTAAAGGAAAGTCCATCAAACCACCTTTATGTTCAGGTCTTTCAACATCCAACCAATATTAATAAAACTAGCTTTTACTTATCCTCACACATATTAGTATTACAGTAATATCAACCAACTATTACACAATCACATACTCTTTTTCATTCTAAATGGTTATATTAATAGTATATTTAAATAAAAATATTTAATTTCTATAACGTATAAATAAAATAAAATTCAAAATTTTTTATTTTATCCTGTAAAATTCATAATATTGCAGTCAAAATATCCAAGATAACCATTATAATAATATACAAAATATTATGCGATAAAAGTTCAATAAAGCCAGGAAAAATATAGTAAAATTAATTTTGAGAAAAATTTAATGATTAAAATTAAAATTTTTGAAAAAAGAGATAAGATTAAAATCACATGCCTCGATCTGAATAATTTTTGTAAAAACAACAAAGAGATTGGAGAGCAAAAATCTAGATTTTCCTTTCTTTTTCCTTATTCCTCTCCCTTGCTCAGCAAGCCGGTGTTGACTGGGGAAATAAGGACGGTGATGGGGAAAAATGTTATATTAAAACATTTTTTAGTGAGTAGCACTGCAAAGACACCACTCAGTGTCACATCTTTACATGTTAAATCCAGAATTACTATACAAACAGAGGATTTAATGTCAAACAATGTTTTCTAGCACGTTGCGCTCTAGGCCTAAAGCTACAACACTCACTCAAAGGATAGTGCCACTGCACTCCTATTCAAATAGAAATTCATATTTTTATTTTCAATTATTTTTATAAATTTGAGTTATTACACTAGAGCACTTCGGTGCTGTACTTGTGAGCACTACAACACTAAGGTTGAGAGAACAACGGTGCCGAAAATTGTCACTATGATATTTGAGTTTCTATTTCTATAATAATTCTTTTTATGTATGCAGTGTTGCGATATTGGGTTTGAGGACTGTGAAATTTAACTTGTGAATATGCAATAAAATTATATCAAATCGTTTAGAATGATCAAAGCTATTAACATATCAAAAGTTAATGGTGAAAGCTTATAAAATTAAGAGATAATATGTTTTTGATAGTTTAGGAGAGATAAAATCTATAGAAATTAAAATCATTAGAGATAAAAGTAAGAGGATAGTTACGTACTACTATCAGAACACTTTTTATAACAAAAGTAGTGGATAAAAAGCTTTGGAGAGCTTACTTTATATTCTTCTCTATCCTCTTCCTCCCCTCTCCTCTTCCTCTCCTCCACTGATTTTTCCCGGGCAAGGCAACGAGTAAGAGAGTGAGGGAGGAGGTGGCAGGGATACCGTCATCTGAATATCTGATATATTAATATAATATCCTCATATGAATATCTGATACCCTCAATAGAGCTATTGTATATATTATTTTTGACCATAGAGACAAAATGTAACTAAATATTGACTACTATAGTAATGTGAATGATATTTTTTGTTATTTATTTATTTCTTGTAATGTAATTAATAAGCTGTGTATGTCAAATTGATCTAGTTATAAATAACTACTGTTTGCTATTGAGAAATATGAAAAAAATAAATCAATGAAAAAAAATTCTTTCACTTTAGATCTTGGGGCATGACGCGGGATGCTATTGGTAAACCGTGGAAGATAGCTCTCGTGTATATACACTAGGGTTAGAATTTATAAAACATTAAGCTCAAATAAGTAGAACTCCCATTAGAACTTATTTTATTTAGCTAGGTAAGTAAACTTTGTTGGGTCAGTGGAGGTCTATGCCCCCAAGTCCCCCACCGTGACTTCGCTTCTCGACCCTATTCGATAGGATAAAAACTTATTGTTTTTTATTATGTGAGAATAGTGTTTTTACTCTACTCACTTTGATCTACTAGTTAATCTTTTTGGTTTTCAACTAAGAAGTTTGGGTTTAAAGTACTTATTCGATATATAAATAAATTTGACCTTAGGGGTGTCAATTTCGGGTCACGGGTGTGAGAGCTCGTTCCTTTGATTTTTCCTTTCTGGATCTGATTTTCCTCCCGGGATCGTCCAGGACGATATTGAGATCGTCCAGGATTGAGATCGTCCAGGACGATCAGTGCAGTGAATATAACTGATTTTCTGGAGAACGATCGTCTGGGCCGATTTTGGATCGTCCTGGGACGATCAGAGCATGGCACAAGTCAGAGAGCAAATCGTCCGAGAAATTAATTATCGTCCTGAGATATCGTCCTGGATGATTGGATTTTGTTCACATCGTCCTGGACGATGTGGCGATCGGCCAGGCCGATCAGCTTTGTTTTATAAGGAAATCAGCTCGATTTGAGGAGAGAGAAAATCATTTTTTTATAAAACAAAATATCTGAGGAGAGAGAAGAAGAAGGAAAGCAAAGGAAAAGCTGGTTTCCGGAGGCCACGGAGCACTTTTCGTCCGACGCCGCTGTTGGGAAAAGTGTTTATCTCGTGGTAAGGACTCCAATCCTATTTCTGTTTTTGAAGATGTCGAGTTTTGGTCGTTTTGTGCACAGATTTGTGTTTTTGTTACCGAAAAATGCGCCGCATATTGTATTGACGAAACTTTCACCGCACAACTTTTGATATGTTATTGATATGATTTTTCTACACATTTTGAGTATTTTCTATAACGATTCTACCGGTTATTTTTGGTTCTGTGCGATTTTAATCGAATAGATAAATATCAGGATGTTGATTGATGTTGCTTCAGTAGAATAGAAGTCTTATAATGTTGTTGTGAATGTTCTGTGGTAATTTGGTAAAATTCTGATTTGGTGAATTTTGTGTAAATTTCTTATACTGCCGTTATGCCGCTGGATTTTCGTACGATTTCCGATTTTTTTAAATTGATGATTTGGATTGATATGCATATGAATGTGACTATTTGATTATTGTTACTGAAAGACAAGTGAAGACTGGTTGAACCGTTGGTTGGAGATCGACTTGACCTTTACAGGATGGTGGGTCGACAGGCTTTCCTTTAAAAAGGGTTTGGTGTTATCCTCTATTGATTATTGATATAACGATTGGGAGTCATAAGGAGATTACTATGCCGACGGGCAGCCGACGGGCATAGAGTGACGACTCTTATTGAACCAACGGATAGATATCTACAACAGCACTATGGATTTCTACAACAGCACTATGGATTATCGACTTGAAAAACGCCTTAATAGCCAGCGATGTACTAGTTCAGTAAGACTATTGTATTGAAATGCATGTGTACGGCATTGACTCGTGATGGATTTATTGCTTTCTTGATTTGGTTTTACTGACGGATTTACTGTTATCGTACGATTTCATTGATATTTATATTCTGTCCCTGCGCATTGCTACTGTTATAGATATTGTATGGATATGGATTCATTGATATTGATTGATACTATTGTTTCTACACTGTATTGAACTGCTGCATTGGATTCATTGCTAGTATAGACTGGGCTTTATTGTATTGATTTGATGATTTCATACCGATCGACCAGATAGTATTGTTTTGATTGATACGATTGATTTGACTGATCGATTGATTTCCTACTGTTTATTGATTCTTCTACCGCTGCATTGACTACTGATTTGATTTTCGTATCCGCTGCATAGATTCATTGATCATGTGTAATAGACTGTTATGGATTTGATTGACTAACATGCATATTGTTTCCAGTACCGTGCTTTGATTTCAGTTGTAGGCTTTGGAGACCTGTTGGGCTTTTTGAAACTCATTATATGTGGTTAACAATTTCAGGTCCGAGCAAGGCAACTGGAATGGAGTTCGATCAGAATGTCAGACAAATCCTTTCACTATGGATGTATGGGGCGTCATAACGGGTTGGGTTCGGGTCGAACCCGAAATTGACTCGGCACTATTCGGGTCAACCTGAACCCGACCCGTTATTGAAAACGGGCCAGTTTTCCTGACCCGAACCCGACCCGCTTCGGGTATGGGTCAACCCGATACGACTCGAATGACCCATTTCCAACAAAAAATTGCTAGTTTTCGAGTCAAAAACGAGTCTATCTCCTCTTTTTCGGATAAAAAACTGGTCTATCTCGGGTTGCCAGGTCAAAATCGGGTCAAAGTGTTAATCCGACTCCGACCCGATTTTTGAAATGGGTCGAAATGTTGAACTCGAATCCGACCCATTTCGTGTTGAAACGAGTCTATCTCCTCTTTTCGGGTCGGGTTCAAGTTGAATTTTCGAGTCTTGTCAAATATTGACACTCCTATTTAACCTTAATGACCTAAATATATAAAAAAAAGGGATTTTTACATACCTAACACTTAAAACAAGTCTATTTACATACCTAACACCTAAACTTTCCTATTTACATATACACCACTTAAAAAGCTTATCCCTCATCAAAACTAGCACTCCGTTCCACTCCCGTCAAAGGAAACCGCGAAACTGCGCGGGAAGCCCTGTTCGCGAATCTCGTGCAGAGCACCTTCCTCTCTCGGTTTGAATCACGCAGTTCGCGAATCTCGTGCAGATTCTATGCTCCTTTTGCGAATCCTACTAAACAGCGGCATTTTTTGCTAGTGGTGACACAGGCGATCGCATTAGGTATTTTCCTTTCCTTCTCTATTTTACTTGCGGAGGATGAGAAGATGTAACAGAAAAACTCCTTGTTTATTTTGCGATTCCGAAGGAGTAATAACAGAAGCTAACTTGAAGGAGTAATAACGGAAGCTTTGAAGGCAAGGCAAGGAGGTTGTTAGCTAGTGAGTTATCTACCGCAGTTCATTTCAGTAAGCTTGGAGGTATTCATTTGATTGTGTAATGTAGTTTATATACATTAAGTAGTTATACATTAAGCTATTCCTGATTGATGTAATTTTTTCTTTACCTACAGATATGGAGTGCAACAATGTGTGCTTTATTGTCTTGAAATATGGAGGATATTGGACTGAGGTGAAGGGCCAAAGCAGGATGAAATATGTCGGTGGTAGTCAGAAAACTTTGAAATTTGATAGATGTCACATTAATTTATTATTATTGAAAGAACGTACCGAAGCAATTTGCCAATGGATCAGGGGTCATGCCTATGACCTACATTATCATATTAATGGAACGTCGCCTAAGATTTATATGCCAATTATGAGCGATACAGATGTGACAAACATTTTTATAGGTTCCCGTGATGGCAATAGAGCGGAGGTGGTGGTTGTAGTGAAAGATCATCAAGAAGATATGACTTATACGGATGAAACTCAATATGGTGATATGCAAGATTTAAGTGCTAAGTACACATTGAACAATGATATATTAGTAGATGGTTTGTGTGATGGTTCATTTGCAGTTGAAGTTGAGGAAAAAAAAGATTTATGTATTGGTTCACGTTTTGAGGACTCATCAAGCTTCAAACAAGCTATTCGCTCTAATGCAATATTACAAAACTTTGCTATCAAGATTAAGGCAAGTGACAAATCAAGAGTTATTGCTACATGCACCTATCGTGGTTGTCCATGGAGGATACGTGCGTCGTTATGTTCAGATGGACATTCATTTGAAGTTAAAAAATTACATGCAATACATTTATGCCCTGGAGTTAATAGAGCAGGGAACAAACAAGCTACCTCGGCCTGGATTGCCCATGAAATCAAGGACATCGTGAAAAGGAATCCTGATATTACACCAAAGGATATTGGTAATAACTTAGAGACCACTTTTGGGGTATCTTTACCATACATGAAAATTTGGCGTTCAAGGGAATTAGCAAGAAATCAAATTTTTGGTTCTATTGATGATAACTACAAGTGGGTGCCCACATTGCAGTTTGAGTTACTCAACAGGAATCCTGGCTCACATATAGCGTATCAATGTGACAAACAAAATAACTCATTTAAGAGGTTTTTTGTTAGTTTCAAGGTCTGCATTGATGGTTTCTTTGCCGGTTGCAGATATTTGATAGGGATTGATGCTTGTCATTTGAAATCAAAATATTTAGGTGTGCTCCTTTCCGCTAATTGTTTGGATGGGAACAACGGTCTCTTTAATATTGCATTCGCTGTTGCTGAATCTGAATCAAAGAGAAGTTGGGAGTGGTTTTTAGTGAATTTGGTTCATGCCTTTAATGCTGACATAGAACATCTAGCATTCATATCGGATATGGAGAAAGGGCTTGGTGAAGCAATTAAAACCGTCTTTCCTAATGCGGAGCATAGAGTTTGTATGAGACACCTATGGAAAAATATTAAGAAACTTTTTCGCTGTGATGATAGCCACAATTTGCAAAAAGTGGTGTGGACCGCCGCTAACTGTTTCAGCCTACATGAGTTCAATTCTAAGCTACAACAAATATTTAACATTAGTCCACAAGTTCATTCATACCTAACATCTTTAACTTGTAAGTGGTCAAAGGCAACTTTTTCAATTCATATTAAAAATCACTACAACACAAATAATATGGCAGAATCTTTCAATGCTTGGGTTGAGGATGCAAGGAGCAAGCCCGTTGTAGATCTAATCGACACGATTAGAGGTATGTTGATGGAACAACGTTCTCATCGGAAGTCAAATTCAGTTTCATGGAACAAACCTCTAGTTCCGTGTGTAGAGGAATACATTAGAGAAGTTACAACAAAAAAAGAAGTTTTCATCATACGACAGTCAACTACAACAAAGGCTGAGGTTGAAGGGGTTTCTGAGCGACAAGAGGTTGACATAGAGAGCCATACATGCACATGTGGTTTTTGGCAGATATCAGGGTTACCATGTGTACACGTTGCAGCATTTGTTGGAACCAAAAATAACAATTTGTGGCACACATATGTCGATGAGAAGTATTACAATTACAGGTTCATATTCTTTCTTAATTAAATGCTTTGTCAACATTTGTTAATAGTTGTTATCTAAACAAAAAATTTGTGTGCAGATATAGAATGGCTTATGAAGGAGCCATTTCAACTTTGCCAGGAAAAGAGCAATGGTCCATAATAAGTGATAACCAGTTTGTTTTCCCACCAGTTTCACTCAGGCCACGTGGTAGACCCAAGAAAAGACGAATTAAGAACTTCTTAGAAGGTGGTCAGAAAACAAAAAGTATTCATAAATGTGGCCGCTGCAATTCATGGGGTCACCATAGAAACACATGCAAGGAACCTTTACATTTTGAGGAAGGCAATATTCAAGACACAGTTTCTGAGAAAATGCCTATTAGGCGTGGAGAAAGTTTCTGAGAACAACAGTTTCTGTTAACTGTCACTTTGAACAAACTCATTTACCTGTTTCTGTAAACAGTTTTTGCTATCACTTTCAAGTTACTTTGTAGTGATCATTTTTTGTTATGACTTTCAAGTCACTGCTCCAAACAGCTATCGAATTGTAGCCAAACAGCTTTTTGCTATGATATTCTTGCTAACAAATTTTTGCTATCAATGTATTCTTGTCAGTTTTTGTTATAATTTTTGCCAACAGCTGTCACTTTAAAGTAACTTGTACATAAAACGTTTTTACATAAAACAGAACTTGTACATAAAACGTTTTTACATTCATACACAACTTGTTAAATGGATCAAAAAGATCTTGTACACGGAGCCCACCTGACAATAGAATGGATGGCAAACAGAACTTGTACATAATTTTTTTGCATTCAAACGTTTTTACATTCATCACAAGTTGGTACATGGATGGCAAACACAACTAGTACATAAAACGTTTTTACATTCATCACAAGTTGGTACATTGATCAAACAGAACTAGTACACGGATCACTTACAATTACAAGGCTTCAACATAGAATGGATGGCAACACCAACCAGTAAAATTATGATAACCAATAAGAATTTAATTTGAATTAACTCTGATATCATTGTGCCCGCATGTTTCAAGTGAAAGTCTGATGCTTTTGCGCTCCTAAAGCGATTGACATCTTCTACTTCAGAATTCTCTTCGTCAATCCATCGAAAATAGCGACAATCATCTTCCGATCTATTCCGGGGACATCGATAGAACTTCCTGCCACGATTATTAGCTTTGTAGCACGTATATATTTGACATTGCATATTGCAACGACAATAGATTGGATTGTCTTGGCTTCTCATGGATTGTGTTGACCGGCTTGAACTCATATCGCTGCCAAATTTACTGAAATCATACAAGCTAATACATAAAAGAATCACACAAATAAAAGTAACAGAAAAAAAAATTTCAGGTTGATTTAATTATTTTCAGGAAATGAAATCAACTAAAGCATGTCAGGAAATCAACTGAAATGAATTTAATCAAACAACCTTCAGTTCAATGTATAGCTGTTGGTAAAATAATCGATCTAAAGCATCTCAGAAAATCAACCTAAAATGCTGCAAGTCAACATAAAAATTCGCAAGAAACTAAAGAATATCAGAAATTGAACTGAACTAAAGCATCTCTGGAGAAGATTAAAGCAGGAAATCGAAGCCATACGAAGTTTAGGGTTTGAAAAAATATTCGGCGACAGAACAAAGCTTGAACAAGTTCGGGCTTGAACAAAAGATTCGGCGAAAAACCAAGCTTCAAGGAGTAATAACGAGCGAAAGAAGCTGTTCGAACACCAAAACGACATAGCAAGATGGAGAAAAGCATACCTGCCGGAACAGATTGACGAGCCGATCTAGCGAGAGGAAGAGGAGGTAAAGGCGTTTAGGGTTAATACACCAAAACGGAATAGCAAAATGAAAAACATCAAACCTGTCGAAACGGATTGACGAGCCGATCGATCGAGAGGAAGAGGAGGTAAAAGCGTTGTGAGAAGATCGAGCGAGAAGACTGTCGCGGTTTCTTTTGACGAGAGTGGAACGGAGTGCTAGTTTTGATGAGGGATAAGCTTTTTAAGTGGTGTATATGTAAATAGGAAAGTTTAGGTGTTAGGTATGTAAATAGACTTGTTTTAAGTGTTAGGTATGTAAAAATCCCTAAATTTATTCATAATATTTTAATATTTTATAATTGTTATCAATTTTGAAGTAAGGTGACGGTAGGTGGTCGGGTTGAAGTTCCACGAGGGTCTATATATATATATATATATGAAGTTGAGTTGTGAACATTTTAGTTGCTAGTTTCAAAATGTATTGTTCATGTATAGAGAGGATTCGAGGCATCCCCAATAAAGAAAGGTTTGTTGATGCAAGCATAAAAATGCTTGCTTGTATAACACAGGTCGGTGATAGTCTGTTGGAGTAAAAGATGAATGCGAATGAGATTTTTAAGTGTTCCACCCATGAATGATAAAAAGATGAGAATAGTGTACTTTGGAATGTACATACTGAGGCAATAAAGATAAGACTCTATAAGACGAGAGATTTTCTAAATACCACTGGTTGAAAATATCTTAAAATGAGGTTCTTGGAAGTTGATGGTCATCTCGTTAGTCTTCATTTCTTGTAGATGTAATATCATGAGACACGACATAAGAAAGAATGTTGCCATTCCCCAGATTTTGAGTGCAACAACCTAGACGTTGAACATATTATTTTATATCATCATTGATATTCTGGCTTGGACGATTTTATTTTGGATTTCTATAATAACCAAATGAAGGAGTTATTATTTGAAGGCAAGCCAAGAAAGTTTTTGAATGCTAAAGGCTGGCAACACCTTCAATATGATTTTGAGTTTGAATTTAAGTGCTACCCAACTCAATCCCAACTCCAAGCACGTCTGCATATGCTACTTAGGAAAAAGTAAACCTATGTATTTGTTTATATGTTTGCTTATGTTATATTTTCTTCACAATGCTTGTTAAATTTAATATGTAGTGTGTTAATGCATTTTATTATGGTATGTTATTGTGTCTTATGAGTAGTTATGATAAATCTTTTGTTTTTTTATTTCAACTTTCAATATTACATTGAATGTGTCCAAAAAATTATAATATATAAATAATAAATAATCTGAAATACTTATCCAAAATACATTGATACATATGAGCTAATGAAATAAAATATAAAGCTACTTCTAGTTGATGAAATAAAATACAATGCTACAAAATCGTTTGGCGCATTTACAAAGAAAATGATAACTATTTTTTTCTTTTTTATATGAGGAATGGCCCGAGATCCAGGTGTATACTAGTAGGTGCATTGCAAGTTCTTCCATACACCTAGCCATCATTGTGTTCCCTTTCCTCCTTATTTGTTTTGCGTATTGATACTTGACCTTCATATAGCAACACATCCTACTGTAAAAAGTTTAAAGTATAAGGAGAATAAAATCAAATGTAAATACAAATACATGATAATTATAGTTAATAGCATATGCTTCTTAAATAAATTATAAAAAAACACATAATATGTGATACACTAACAATAAGATAAACTAGTACTTAAGACACCACTCTATTATCACATCCAAGATGACTCTGACTCTCATGACCATCATTATATCGCAACCATAATAATTCATCACAACACCGGGATCTCCCCCAAAGCAAAAGAAATAAAAAAACTAATAAAAGAAAAACAAGCTACAAACCAAGTAATAAAAAACTAACAAAACACTCTCATCACTCTCTCTCTCTATCCACAAAATTCAAAGTCTCCTAATGAGAAGAATTATGATCTTTCTTTTCCTCATTATCATCATCCATAAGGTTTCAATCTATGACCATTAATCTTGAAAATATAAACTATTTTTTATCCTAAAATTTTACCGCCCCGTATGAATATATTTTAGTAACAATAAATGGCCCAATCCATTCAGACTTAAGTTTTTTATGATAAAATTTCTTTCTAAAATAAAAAAGCAAAATATCTTGACGAGAAGAAAATTCATATTTGAGAACCTCACACTTGAGCAATTTCTTCATTTATGCATTGTAGATTTTTGTATCTTCATAAATTTTATTTCTAAATTTTTTTAGTTTGACAACAATTGAAGAACTTCGAAAGTTTAGAACATAAATTGAATCTTTATTCTTTGAGGTAAATTCTTTCCTTTTTAAGTATGAATGCTTTTTCTTATTTCCACCGTTATGACATTTTAACATCTTTTTAATTAAGCTCAATTTTGTATTATTTGCTGCAATATATTAGAAATGAATGTGATTTGTATTGAAACTACTATTTGACATCATGTGATTTTCTATTCTATTTTGAAAGTTTCAAACATCTGGTTATTTGATTTAGCCTAAGCGGGCGTGACCCCTTATTCATTTTATTTTATTGTTTGAGCTGCTACTAGTTTTCTTTTATTTTATTCCAATTAAGAATTGTGCAAATTCCTAATAAATTGATCGCATTCACATGTAGTCCTGCATCATCTGGTATCAGAGCATGGTATGCTCTTGCAAGTTTTAGGATTCCTGATAGTTTCCTTTTATGCATCTAATTTTACAATGGTTTCATCTAGAAATATGCTAGAATACTACTTAGGGTGTTACCTAACCATTGTGTTTCATTTATGAAAATAAGGTAAAAGATATGGGGAAGCAACAATAAAGAAGAGAGAGAAAAAGGAAAATAGAGAACAAAAGAATGATGAGAAGGAAAGAAAGAAGCTTAGGAAAGAAAAAAAGGGCGAAAGGAGAAAAAGAAGAGGATTTAAGGGAAAAAATGAGCACAAAAGTACGGGTCGTGTCCAATATCTACATATCCATTATGTTTGTGAATGTTTGAAGCAAGTAATCAGGTGGAAAATTAGACTGAATTCATGACAAAAGAATAAATAGGAAATCAAATGTATGTCATAACTGTCTTTCAAGCATCTGTGATTACATGAGAATCATTGGGATTTGTAAAAATCCCTACCAAGCCAAACATAAATTTGACATGAAGCACACATCTCATGCTGACTAAGAAGAAATGAACTTGAGTCCAATTAGTATAAGTTTGACTGAACAAATCCTTAATAAAACTTAGAGTGGCGTAGCAACCCTGTGATAAGATCTAGCATTCTAGCATGTTTGCACCAAATATATATAGATAGATAACTTTAAAAAAATCCATAGATCGATGCTTTAGGGCCTGAACGACCCCAACCCATACTGACAAAGTGGAACCAGGCTAATATATAACAAATTGAGCCTAGCCAGCCACTCCTTCCTAGCGTGAGGTCAGAAGAGCTTTCTTCCAGAGTGGCAGTTGCCTTACTGTTCAATGACTCCCAGAAATGTTAGACAAAAGAACTCATTATGGGCCCGTACGTGTAGCCCATTATTTTACCGTTTTAGCCCATTTGAACAATAGCTTTAAATTCTTATCTCAAATTCCATCTACTTAGCTTCCTCTTACATGAAGACAGCATAAGTATGTATTTGATTCAATCATATCGAGATTTAGAAAAAGACTAAGAACTAATTTAATAGAAGGATCAAGCGGTTTAGACGAAAAATGACCTGTAGTACATCCTGGGGGACTTTGTACGTTAAAGTCCAGGGATTGGCTCCAATTGAAATTTTGAACCATATTTTGGGTTTTTACGATCCTTTAAGCAAATTGAAAATATTTATCACGATTGATAAATATTTTTTAACTCATTAATAGAGATGTTTAAATAAAGATGAGTTGTTATGATCATAAAATATTTTTTAACTCATTAATAGAGATCAGAGATCGCTCTTACTCTCTTGCCTCCTCGACCACCGCCGGACTTCTTCCGGACCACCACTTGAGGCCCTCACCTTCCTCTACCACCGCCAGACTTCTGCCGGACCACCACTTGAGGCCCTCACCTCCGCCGGACCATCGCCTGACGCCATTGCTCCACTGGACCAACCAGTTGAGGCCATCGCCTTCCTCAACCACCACCGGACTTCTGTGGACCACCAGTTGAGGCCCTCACCTCCGCCGGACCACCGCCTGACGCAGTTGCTCCGCCGGACCACCACTTGAGGCCCTCGCCTTCCTCGACCACCTGATGTCCGGACTTTCGCCAGACCACCACTTGAGGCTTTGTGCTCTGCCAAACCACCACTTGACGCCCAGAGTTCTACCAGACAACGGTCTTTCAGACCCCGGTCTCTTGCTGACTACAGTCCTCCCAACCTCCGTCGCCTACTATGGTCCTTCAATTCGGACCTCCATTACCAAACAATGGTCTTCCAGACCTCAGTCTCCTGCCGACTACGGTCTTTTTAGACCTTCATCGCTTACTATGGTCCTTCCGACCTTCATCACAAGACAATGGTCTTCCAGACCCCAGTCTCCTGCCGACTACGGTCTTTCATACCTTCGTCGCCTACTATGGTCCTTCCGACCTCAATCACCAGACAATGGTCTTCCATACCCCAGTCTCCTGCCGACTACGGCCTTTTCAGACCTTCATCGCCTACTATGATCCTTCCGACCTTCATCACCAGACAATGATCTTCCAGACCCCAGTCTCCTACCGACTACGGTCCTTTCCGACCTCCATCAATAGACAACGGTCTTTCTGATCCCGGTCTCCTGCCAACTACGGTCCTTCTGACTTCCGTCGCCTACAATGGTCCTTCCGACCTCTATCAACAGACAACGGTCTTTCTGACACCGGTCTACTGCTGACTACGGTCCTTCTGATTTCTGTCTCTTGCCGACAATGGCCCTTCCAACCAAATAAACATGTCTATGTTGATTATTGTAACTCCCACCATGTAATGTGCTCTATATGATGTGCATTTGTAACATCAGGCCAAGGTCTTCTGCCTAAGAAGGACCTCATTTGTAATCAATTATAAATACTAGTGGATTCATTCAAACTCGGTTAGGCCCCGTGGTTTTTCCCCCTTTTTAGGGGTTTCCACGTAAAAACTCTGGTTTCTCTTATAAATGCTACACCCTCTCTCACTTATCTGATTGTGTGCTGGATCTTCGTACAATGCTAGAAGGTTAAACTATAAATTTTTCTATTGCCGCGAATACTCTAGGACGCAACAAGCATTATTCACCTTCATACAAACCTCCAATCAGAGGTGCAAAATGCCAATTTGTGATGAAATTGTTAGGTGGATATGATTAATCTGCGGATAGTTAATAATGAAAATATGATTGTGTGTTATATTGTGTACAAACTTTTGGTTGGTGATTAGTAGATATTATTTGATGCTATCCGTCATAATACTTTCACTAATAATAAATTTGGCATGAAATTCTACTTAGATTTTAGGTCAACTTGTACTGAATTCGAGATGTATTCATATTAGTTTCACTACTAGCTACAACAAAAATAACAAGCACTTATTCTACTAGTTGTAGTCAATCAAATGAATCTTTTTATTCTTGTGTCATATTAAAAGTTAATATTTAAATTTAATTTTTAAAAAAATTGTTTTTACTACATTATTTCAATTATAACTTGTTAGTAATGTAATTCACTGTTTGACCATATTGGTACAACCAAATATTTTAGTTCAGGTCTTAACAATTTAGCATGCATGCTGGATATGCATAGGAATAAAATTGTTAATATCTAAAAAATAAAACTATTTTTTGAATAAGAATGTCTTTGATAGTTTAATTACATGATAAATTTTTTTCTTCTTAAAACTTAAAAATATTATACTTCAATTTTCCAATTTTTTAAAAAAACTAAATATTTTTTTTTTAAAAAGTAGCAAACAAAATTTTCAATTTGATTTATTTTTATCTACGTGCATGTTCTGTATATTATAAGAACGAAATTTTCAATTTGACTTTTACGATTAGATGACAAAGGAATCAGACGTAGAAGCAATGATATGTTGGTTATTAATTGTGACATGCAGAAACGGTGTTGTTGTTGTATTGGATGGAATAGTGGTGAAGTATTCTACCTCTGCTAGATTCTAAACTTGCTCGCGAAGTTTATTAATGTTCTCAGTAGTCAGCAGCAGTGTCATGAAATTGATATTTGTGCTTTAAATTAAATTAAAAATTTTTTATTCATGCATGCATGTTCAATAAAACTAGTGTAAAAAATGTGTGAATTGTGTGTGTATGTGTGTAAACCATGAAACACATGCAGTTGATTTCTACATGCAAGTGTCATATGAATAGACAGTTGAAATTGATATTTGAGTTGGATATTTCTGTTTTAACTTAAATTAAAAAAAATTTATTCATTGAATGCTATATGATTAATTGATTAATTCTAGTATAATACTTTTAACATAAATTAAATAAATTTAAGAAGAACAATTTTTTTTTCAAAATAAAATTAAAGCCTTATATATATATAGAACGGAAGTCGAAGTGTAAACGCGTCGAAGCCTTGTACGTGAATTTTTAAACCAAAAAATGTCACACTTTATTGAAAAATGAATGATAATTAGAGGTGTGAATTAGGGGAATAGTATTGCAATTATCAGTGTATTTATTTGACCAAACCGAGTTAGTGATTTGATGTAGCCACATAAATTTAGGCTTCGTTTGGGATGGCTTTCTTACTCTTCATAAAGTAGTTTCTTAGTGCAAATGGGATGTCTTTCTTACTATTTCTTAAAGTAGTTTCTTAGTGCAAATTTTATTTTTTTAAAATGAAGACACTTAGTCCCTTACCACAATCGGCCAACTCGAACTAATCGACTAAGGCTTCGTTGGGACAGCTTTTTTATTGCTTTATAAAGCAACTTTTTAGTACAAAAATTTTTCTGTTTATATAATTTTTCATATCATTCACATTTCCTTTTTCAATTTTGCCATATTAGTGAATGACCATACCCCAAATTCAATTTTGCTTGCAATCCATAACAGAAGACGTAATCGGTATTAAGTTCATGACAGTGACAAATAACAAGAGTTGATGATTATGATCATGAAATTGTTTTTGTTTTAGGGGCTATTAGGTTTGCTGTAAAAGAGGTGCAAAATATTTCAAATGTAGGAGTTTTGAAAATATTGATGTTTGAATTGAAATTTAAAAAAATGCAGAGTAAAAAAAAAAAAAATCACCTACATGGCTAATGTCGCTGATTCATTTTTTCAAGATTATTCGTCTTCATAGTGTTTCAAAATTTATTAACTTTGATCAATATATTAAATTTGTGAGTCACTTTTGGCCAGTATATATTATTAAGAAAATTTGACACAATTTAAACATTTAGCTGCATAAAAGAAGGCACAAGCAAAGAAAATCGATCCATTCCTAATACAACAAAAGTTGGGTGATAATTCATATGCCATCGATGTACCTGATCCCACTTTGAAGATTTTTAAAACGTTTTTAGGTTGAGGGCATTTCTTGAGTACTATCCTTCACATGTATTTGACGTTGTCATTTTGAATTCGGATTGCAACTCTTCAAACGATGGAGGAAATCAATGTGGCTACAACATTTAGTTAGCTCCAGTTAGGCTGGGCATGGTAGATGTTGTAACAACTTGAATTTCTTAAATTTTTTAAAATTCAAAACCTGAATTCATGTTTGAACTAGAGTGCAGCTAAGGGGTGTAAAAAATTGGCACGACACATAAATCCGACTCGAGCCCTACTCGAATTTTTCGGGATAGGATTAACCCGTTTGAAAAATGGGTCAAGTTCGAGTTCCCAATCTTGACCCGTTTCAAATTCTGGGTCTGGTTCGGGTCAATCTGAAAACCTTATTTTGACTAGGATTGTCCCTCGACACGATGCAGGTTATGCATGAGCCGTTGTGAGCGGTTTGATTTACGGAATTTAGGTAGGGTTACTCTCTAATATGCTCTATTCATTTCTATGCGTATCACAGCCGGCTGCTATTCATTTCTATATGTCTCCACCTCCATCACAGAGCTCTCCTTGAACCTTAGTTCCTTACTTCCGCTTACTTAATTTTTATTTCATTCTTATTCGTTAGTATCTTGTAGTGATCACAAGTCATGGCTAGGTTTTTTTGACTTTTGCTGTTTAGGGTTTATGTGTTTATCTTTCTTTCATTTGTTGTTGGATGTTTCTCAAAGTAATTCTTGTATTAGACTTGTTAGTTTTGATTTTTGCATTCGAGCATTTAACTAATTATAGTAGGTTGTTAGGGCATAATTTTTTTCTCCTGTTTTCCTTTTGATTTTTAAGGGTTATTTAAAGATTTTTTCATTGTTGTCAGCTTGTTAGTTGTTTCATACTTTCTTTTATGATATTATACATGTGCTCGTATATTCTTCTTTACTATTCTGGTTGTATAATGTATCTTAGACTTTTAGTATATATATCTTCTTTACGTCTGCAATCTATATCTTAGACTCTTATATCAGTTAGTTGCTTGGGGTTTGGTGGGTCATGGATGGTTGTATGTTTGAAACATGATGTAATACTATTATATTTCTTTTTTGTCCTTATGCACTTTGCACCTTGCACTTGTAGTGATTTTGATTCCTGTTGCATTGTTTGTTGTTGCACTGTGTTTGCACTTTGATGTTGCCTATGGCATCAACCATGTTCACTTTCATGCTTTACATTATTGTGTACTATGATACTAGTTTGACATTTAAGAAATACTCTTTCATGTTTATTTACTCTTTGTATTATCATATTTGATTGGTTATATAGAGGATTCAAACACCATTCATGTGAATATTTTTTATGAGAATGAGCAAGTGGGTAGTAGTAATAATATGGTAGATCCATCTAATGATGCATGCAATGATGATTAAAAAATTGTTAAGAAGCGTAGAAGGATGACTTAAGTTGTTTGGGGTCATTTTGAGATGTTGTATAATGTTAAAGATGATAAACAAATGTGTAAATGTAAGAAATGTGATGCATAATATCTATGTGATAGCAAAGATGGCACTAGTAATTTAAGGTGCCACTTGCAAAATTGTAAGAGAAGAGATTTGCGTGAGATATACATGCTTACACTGCAAACCAACTCTAACTCATCTATTTCTATGGCAGATTGTAAGTTTGAATCGACAAAATTTTGTGATTTATTTACTGCTTATATCATTATGCATGATTTGCTCTTCCAATGTGTTAAATGGGTTGGTGTTCGAGCACTTTTGTTGTATATTCATCAGGACTCAAACTATTGTTTATGAATATTGCAATGAATGATGGTAAGAAAATATTCACTAAAGAAAAATCTCATATACGAACACAGTTATCTAAGTGCACTAGTAGAGTTTGTCTAACATCAATATATTACACTTTTGGAAAGGAGATCAATATAGATTTCTGGAGGTTTCTACAATGGCTCATGATGTATTGTGCATTCGTATAACAACAGTAACCTTTGAAAGTGCCTTCAATAATAGTGGTAGAATCCTAGATCAGTATCAAAATGCACTTAAACATGATACAATATAAGCCTTTGTTTATGCGAGGTTGTATGGAGAATGTGGTTCAATATCATATAACCTATTGAACTCTTCCATTAATTATTTTTTCATGTACTATAAACTTTCAAAATGTTTATAAGCTCGAATTTATTTCTTATAGTATAAAATGACTCTGAACTTGAGGCTGTGATTGAATATATCCTAACTTTAAATGTAAACCAACTCGAAGAAGAACTTGGTGAAAGTTCAGTCATTAGATAAATTTTCACCCTCTTATGATCCTGGTAACTTTGGCTGTTGTTATTGCTGAACTAAATTTGATTATTATTGAGGCGGCGTAGCATCACATCACACCATATACTCACACAATTCTTTTATAATTATACAAATTTTTTTGTTACATTTCATTAATTAAATCATAACAGGACTCAATTCAGAAATTATCAAAATCCTAACAATAGGTAACAAAAGTACTTATGAGCAAAAAATACACAATTTTCAAGTATAACCAATTTATCAGAGATTGTGTAAAATATAATTATAAGACTTTAATCATATTACGGTACTATTTTTAAGAGTCCATATTAATTTTAACTGATTAAAACCACACAAAATCTAAAACACATGAAAAAAAAAGTTTCCAGAAAATATTTAAAATGCTCGTAATCATGAACTCTATAACATACAAAAAGTTACACGGTGAAAATTATACCAATACAAAGTTATCCTCATTTTTTGATAACTTTCCCAACTAGCCAAGGCTAAAAATAACTCAAGGTGGTTCAAAATCCCTCTTGGTCTACCAAAGTAGAATGTACCATGACCCATTGGAAGCAACAAATTGCATGCAGCACTCAATCCTAAAATCATCAACTTTCATACTACTTGTTAGGTATGAAGAAAACCAAATGGGGATAAAATTTAGGCCAAACGAACGAGTGGTCAAATAAATTTGAAACTAAAAAACATAAGCTTATGGGTAGGGAAAATGGCATAGTATTTCAACACCATCAGTTTTTAGCTATCCACTATAAGACTAAATCCAAGTCTTTTAGGTGCCTTACCACAATAAATGTATGGAAAAGCAAGAGAAGATAGATTAGCAAATGCTTAAACCACATTACATGACAAAGTAACATCTAAAAATATGATTATAGAATTAGGTAATTTTTGTGTAATTAATGAAGAATAAAAAATGCACCAATTGGACTTGAATACAATCATATGTCTTTTTAGGTATTTAACATGTAGTCGATAGGTTATTGAAGAAGAGCTCACCCACTGGTTATGAAATCCAACTCTACAAAGGATTCATCAGGGAGTCGAGTCCAACGTGAAAAGTTTGAGATATTCGCAATTCATTGAACTAGCCACTCGACCCTAATGAACAACTCACCAACAAAGCTGCTCACCCTCTATCTTAGCAGGGGAAGACCTTAATCTCAATCTCACTCGCATCCTCAATAATAGGGAAAGTATTTATTCAAGAGACTCTCTGCTTGCCCATCCTCAATCAGCCGGCCATAGAGTTTGTCTTCCCAACCACACAAGCTCACCTGCCTCTCCTTTTGCAAGGCAAACTAGAGCTCTAGCAAAGGCTACTAGTGACTCCGGGAACCCACCAGCATCAATTTCCTCCGTTCATGACTAGCCTATATCTGCTCCCCTATATGTACTCGGCACTCTAAAGTTTACAAAGAAGCAAATTAAGTTAAGCTCAAGAAAGGTTACACCACACCACACCCAACTAGAGGGTGACACATGGACAAGCCAATCAGCAGTCATTAAATTCTTATATTTTTTTTTATTCATTTCATTTATGCAACCTTTTTTGTAGCTATCTGATCCCTATCAATAAATTGCGAAGAAGAACATTTGGGACTTTTAGTATTCTCTACTATTATTACTACTTGAATTAGTGTACTCTGTTTCTTTTTTTCCCCCTAGCTTTATCTCCATTCTCACAGGTTTCTGATAGGAAACACTTGGATTTCCAAGTGTTTCTCACCAAGATCAAGTAGATCCAAGGAAAACTGCTGTCCACAGCAGAAAAACAGCCAACTGCACAAAAACCTGAGAGAAAACGTAGGAAAAAAAACACTGCAAACACTTTTATTTCGATGACGGACGAAAAGCACTTGCAAGATACAACTTTCCTTCAATTCGAGAGGAAGGAAAAACTCTCCAAAAGATCTCCGGCGAAGCCAAGAGCCCAAGACACCAAAACCTAGATCTCAAAACAGTTCCAATTCAAGATAATCCAATCCCTCCCAAAAACACCTAATTAAAGACAAAGGAATATTACAAATGACCTAAACACCCCTTAGTTCAAAATATTTCCCTCCTAATCTTGCATTTAGCCCATAATGGGCTCCACCAAGTTTCCGCCCAGAGCCTGGCTCCCGCTGGGTCTATTCCGTCGCCTGGAATAGACCCGGACCGGTCCCTCCTGGACCGGTCCAGCCGGCCCCTCCTGGGCCGGCGTAACAAACATACAATAAAATTGTTCAGCTGGTTACCTTTGGGTCCATCCCGGTTTAACCAGCTTTTGTCCTATAAACTGGGAACAAGAGAGCCAGGACAAAAGGGCTCATCGACCCTTGCTAGCGAAGAAGCAGGGTCTTGGTTTTGGTGAAGCACTGAATCACTGCATATAAGGATGGAATCGAGCAACTATCACCTATTTTTCATCTTTGGCAGTGCATCCTGCTCAAGCATGAACACACCTTGAATGATTAGAGTTCTGACCCTCTATACTGCTAGTTTCTTTAAACTCTAAGCTCGTCCCCTTCCTACCCTATTGTTCTTTTTTGGTAGTTCAAAGATCTCCTAAGCGTGATTTTTTTCCAGCACATTCATCTCTTCTCTCATGGCATCTTTTCATTTCGTTTTTTCAAGTGCCTCAAATAGAGTTTGTGGCATTGTAATGAAATTAGAGTTGATATTTGTAAGGAATGTCTTATGGTAGGAGGAAAAAATTTGAAAAGATCTGTACTAGGAGATGAGATATAGATGAGAATGTATAAATGGGTTGATCATTATTACCTAATAATAGTTGCGAGTGTTGAGCTTTTTGGAGATTGACTGGCTTGGATAGACTTAAAGGGGTACAATATTTGGGTTTTTTTTTTTTTATTTGTTTTATAAGAATGTAAAGGGGTGTCAATATTTGATTCCACCCAAAACCCAACCCGAAAATTTCCGGGTTCGGGTCAACTCGTTTTCCAGATGGGTTGGGCTTGGATTCAAGATTCTGACCCGTTTCGAAAACCAAGTCGAGCTCGGGTTGACCCGAAAACTCGAAGGTGGGCCGAATGCAACCCGTGTGGGTGGCGATTGGTTATTCTCTCTCATTCTCTTCTTGATTCTGCTCCTGGCCCGGACATCAATCGTGATTGCGTCGCACCCATCACGCGTGACTGCTTGCACCCTGCACTTGCATCGCGCTCGCGTAGTACCCAACCGCTCTTTGCTCACCCCGCACTCACTCTTGTATTGCACACCTCGCGCCTTGCCCTCATCTCTCGCCCGCTCGCGTCACTCATCTTGCTAGCTTATTGGAACCCGAGTTAGCGGGTTGGGTCAATCTGGAAACTCGACGGGTCTGGTCTGGGTCTGAATTTCTAACCCGTTTGCCTAAACGGGTATGGTCGGTTTGGGTTGAATTAGTTGAACAGAGTTAGTTTCTGGTCGGTTTGGGTTGAATTAGTTTAACATCCCTACCATAAGGTGGTGAATCTTTCCTATTCCTTTCAAAATGGTTTTTTTTTTAAATTTGGTATCACTTTAGATAATTTCTTTCATTCAAGCGATATAAGGCTTGTAGCCTTTGGAGTTCTCCCTCAATCTGTGTTTTGCCATTAATGATGGTTCATCTCTTGGAAGGGAAGTTAAAAAAAAAAAAAGAAACAGACATGATGAAGAGAATGAATAATCTGAACAAGAAGAAAAGCGAACAAAAGTTGAAAGGAGGAAATCTTAATCTCTCTCTGATGCCATATGAAAAAGTAAAGAAGTATTAATTGTGGAAGTATTTTTATACTTCTCTAAAAGTCATGCAATATAAAATAAATCAAAGCTATTTATGAAAAAGGGGAAATTTTTTCCCAAGAGGGCCCGACGATTAGAACTGGAAGGTGAGGGCATGAGGCGCACGGATTGTAAACTAAGGGACATAAGAGAATCGATCCAAAGGTCAGTAACTCTTAATCCATGTGTTTAAGGATCCCAATCAAAATTGATTGATTTGTAGGTTTTACGATCATTCAACAATTATTTGTTTCTTAAAGCTTATCATTTTGTGTCATTGTTGGGTTGAATTCCTTCTTTTGGTTTCAGGTCAAGTTAGAGTCATATTCAGGATCTGGTTTAGACATTGAAAGTCCTAGCCATAGAAAATTCCTGTTATTTTCCAGTTTGATGCTGGTTTTACCCGTTTATTTTTTAATGCACCAAAATATTCATGGATGGAGCCTAATGCAATCAATTGCTATAATGTAATCAACTAGTTGATGTCATTCAGAAAATTCCTAATTACCATTGAGCTCATGTGACTGAAGGGATAAGATTACGCATATCAATCCCTTGATAGATCTTGTCTCTTGTTGTATCTTATGTGGATGAAGTAAATTTATCTCAAAGAGAAATCTGTCGCCATCTTTTTGTCTGATGGATGGTAGTGTGGTGGGGTAAGTTTGGGTTCATAATATTTTAAGTACTTCTCATGAAATTTTCACTCGACTTCCAATAGCAAACAATATTTTGGAGCTAATATTAGACTTCCAACAGCAAAAGAAG
Source organism: Dendrobium catenatum (assembly GCF_001605985.2). NCBI lineage: Eukaryota > Viridiplantae > Streptophyta > Magnoliopsida > Asparagales > Orchidaceae > Dendrobium > Dendrobium catenatum. The sequence goes on along the minus strand of NW_021320057.1, from coordinate 2,836,438 downwards.
TACATCTAATATCGTTTAGGTGCCACTTGACAATCCTGCACAAAGATGTTGCTCCATCATGAGTTGCAATTCAAGGAATGAAAGGCATCGGGCTTTGGTTGTTTCTGGAATGATTGCTAAACTGAATTCATAGTGATACCCTTGTTTTTCGCTTGATAAAATTCATATAGCTTTCTCCTCCACATGCTCCATCTGATAAAGTATTTCGTTTTACTTTTTTTTGGTTGTGCCCTTTAAGCTATCAGTTATAATTGTTAGCACTTTCAGACACGTCAGTATTATAGGCTTCGGTTACCGTTTAGGACATGTCACGATCTTCTTTCCTTATTCTTGTTTCTTGTAACCTCTCTTCATTGTTCTCGCCCCTTTTAAGTTTCTAATATCTAATCTCAAAAATCTTGTTCCCACCCTCCTCACCAACAAGAACTATTCCATTTGCCGCCTTCAGCTGCATCAACACTTCGCCGCCAACGGTTTCAGCGGCCATCTCACGGGCACCACCGTGTGTCCTCCTGATTCTTCTGCGGCCGAGCAAAATCTATGGAAACTCATTGATCATAATCTCATTTCTGCTCTTCCATTTACAATTTCTCCTTCCGTACTTCCGTATTCATGCATGCCATTGCTTTCTTGACGATTTTCCATTTCTCACAGGCTATAGAATCAGGCTTTGGATATGGGCAGTGGCTCCATGGAGAAGCTGTTGCAGCTGGCACGGTGATGAACCCTATCTCACACATCACTACGGTTTCGTTTGGGACAACTTTTTTGTTGCTTCTTAAAATAGCTTTCTAGTATAAAATTTTAAATTCTTGTACTAAAAAACTGTTTTAAGAAGCAATAAAAAAGTTATCCCAAACGAAGCCTATCATATATCTCAGTTCTTATTGATGCCATTCGTGTTTCAGAGGTACTAACAAAGCACTTTTTGAGCAGGTTATGGCAATTGACATGTCCTATCGCCTTGGCTGGATCGACCGTAGCATTGTAGAGCGAGTCCACAATATCTTAAAGCAGGCCAAGCTTCCCACTGCACCTCCTGAGATGATGACTGTGGAGTTATTCAAATCTGCCATGGCGGTAATTTTAGTTTTTACACATTTTTCCCTTTTGGTTTTTGCTTTTTAGTTTAACAATGCTTTTACTTTGGAACTTCAGGTCGATAAGAAGGTAGCAGATGGGCTTCTAAGGCTCATCCTCCTTAAAGGTCCTCTTGGTAGTTGCGTTTTCACTGGGGACTATGACAGGAAAGCACTAGATGAGACTCTCCTAGCCTTCTGCAAAAGTTAATTGCTAAAGCCTGTAGGTAAGAGTAATTATTAGATGCGGATACCGCACCTAGAGATGCCTCCCAATACTGCGTATTTTATGCTTAAGCTATGCCTATGTTATGCGTATTTACCGAGTATACACTGTGTATTGCAAGCAACAAATATTTAATTGTGAGGATTTGCTGCTTATTTGTTGTGTGTATACAAATACGCAGAGTATAAGCAGAACATACGCAGTGTAAGTATAGTGTACGCATAACGTACATAGTGCATCCAATAATCCGGACGCATCTCTAGGTGTTGTGTCCGCACCTAATAATTACTCGTAGGATAAACGAAACTCTAGCTCCTCTTATGAAGTTCTTTATCTTACCTATTGTTGTTTGTAATATAATCGAGAATGTTGAGTGTGAATGCTCATCAATTTGTTTTTGGAGGGAGGATTTTCCTTTGGGAAGAAGAATAATGGAGAGGATGTGCTTGGCTTTCCTATCTCAGTATTTGCTGTGCCATTAATTGCAGGAGATATGTGCTGTCTTACCCATTAATGGCTTTTCATGACTGAGCGCTCATTATTCCAATATTAATTGATACAAATATATTTGATGTTTCAAAGATGTTTTTTGGATATATGGTGGTGGGTGAGAGGCTAGTAGGAGTGGTGCAAAGATTGAATAATTGAGACTTAGATTTTGTTTGGGATAACTTTCTTATTATTTTTTAAAGAAGTTCTTTGATGCTAAAAATTTTTTTATTAAAAAGCTGATTTAGAAAGTAGTAAGAAATATATACTAAATGAAATCTTACTCTTTTGAAAATAATGGAAACATCTAATTTTTTAAAAAATATTTTTAAAAAACAAGATATATTTAATGTATTTTTAAAAATGAAAATAGAAATATTTGAAAAACACTAATCATTATATTTTTATTAAGTGTATAAAGATAATAAACAGATAAATAATTATCTCTTGTTTAGGTGGCGTTAGCCTATTGGTTCTTATACTTTATACTGGCTATACAATAACTTGTAATCCTCAGATATTGATTCAGAATAATAATAATATGCAACTTCTTCTTCTTTATCTTATTTCCACTCTCTTCTTGATCTGAGATCACTGTTCTTGCTTCTACATGGTATCAAGAGCTAGGCAAGAAGAGACGGTTCAGAAATGAGCTTCGCTACATCAGATCCCGGAGAAAAATCGGAGATGGAGGAAATGGAAGACTCAACTATTCCATCCGCACTGAAGTTTGTTGTATCGAACTTGAAGACGATCGTCTCCATCCAGCTAGATGCCGACAACTATCCCGTATGGAAAGCACAAATTGCAAAAAAAATTTCGTGCAAACGGGTTTGATCGGTTTCTTTCTTCTTCTTTCTCTTCTCCGGTCACGATTCCCTCTCAATCTGAAGGAACTTCCACTCAAACTCGCCAGCACAATCAATGGCTCCTAACGGACCAAAATCTTGCCGCTGCCCTCTGTTCTACGATCTCCTCTAACATTTTACCATATGTAGTTCATCTCGAATCTACAACTGCAATATGGTCTATGCTTGAAACAAGATTTCAATCTACAAATAGATCAAAAGTTATCCAGCTCAAGAATTCTCTTCACAATATGTCGCTCAAGAATCAATCCATAAGCCAATATTTATTTGAGATCAAGAAAATTGTTGATCAAATTTCGGCATCACGCGCAACGGTGGATCATGAAGACATTATCCTATACATCCTCAACGGTCTACCACCGGCGTACCAGTCGTTCAAGACATCGATCCGTACGATGTTAACGCCTATCTCTCTGGATCAGCTCTATCCCCTGCTTCTTAGCGAAGAAGTGAACATTGCCTCTGACAATGCTCGTGCTGCCTCATTTTCGGATCCTCATTCGGCACTATTCACTACTCGCGGCAGAGGCAGGAGGTCTCGGGGCAGAGCATCGACGAACAATACAACGACGTCTCGCTCCTCATCCAACTCTCAGGTGATATGCCAAATATGTGAAAAGAGGGGTCATTTGGCATCCAGTTGCTGGCACCGAGCGAACCTTGACTATGTTCCTAAACAACAACAATCGCAACCCAGAGCCTTGACGGCAAACTCAGAAAACTCCTACTCTGAGTGGTTTCTTGACTCGGGTGCTACCAATCATCTCACCAACTCACTGGACAACTTGTCCATTGCCACACCGTATCAAGGCTCCAATACAGTGACTGTAGGTGATGGGAGATCGGTGAACATTGCTAACACCGGCAATGGACTCTTACCGACTCCCAACCGTAAGCTATTTTTATCTCACATCTTTCACACACCATTTTTACAGTTCAATTTACTTTCTATCTCTCAACTTACTCAAGAAAACAACATCTCAATTACCTTTAATCCAACTGGTTTTTTTTATTAAGGATATGAAGACAAACCAGGTACTGCTTCAAGGCCCCTGTGAAAACGGGTTATATCCAATAAGGCATCGGACTCCTTCTACTACCGGCATTGGACTCACGGCTGTCTCCAAGAATTCACTCAAATGGCACCATAGATTAGGTCATCCCAATGAGAGGGTGATGAAAAACATTTCTAAGTGTAATCCGTTACTAAAAATAAACACTGAAAATATTGTTTGCTTACCGTGTAAACAATCCAAATGTCATAAAATAGTTTTTGAAAATTCTAATAACC
>NW_021320057.1:2766270-2832384 GCF_001605985.2 Dendrobium catenatum | reverse complement strand
TAAACCTTTAAATCATAACAAAAACATCATTAATATTAAAATTTTTAGCATAAAAATATATTTTTCATATATATATATATTTTAATTTAATTGAGATACTGAAATATTATATAAATAAATATAAACATTTAAATTGTAATATGTAAATGTAAAAAATTATACGGCTTTAAGTAATAATAAAAAAATAAAGAGAAGGCTAACGGCAAGAACTAAACCAATTAAAAATGTCCGGACAAGAATCCTAAACCCCCAAATATGTGGAGCTGCTCCCGCGGCTTTCATTTTAAATGGTCCGAACAAATCCCCACCGCGAAGAAAGGGGAAGGAAATTTTCTCTTCTTCGATCGTCTCCTCTTCTCTTCTCTCTGGCATCCCTTTCTCGTCTACAATGGCTGCCGCCGGCCGGCGCGTCGGGCTACTCCTTTCCCTCTTCGCCACCGTCGTTGCGGTATCTGCTAGCAATGGCGGAGTTAACAACAGAGGAGTGAGTTACGATTCTCGCTCGCTCATCATTAATGGAAAGAGAGAGCTCTTGTTCTCTGGCTCCATTCATTATCCTCGAAGCACACCAGATGTAAGCATTACTCATTTCGCTATCAATTTTTCGTTCATTTTGGCGTTTTAAATGTATCAGAGTAGTTACTCGTTGATTTGGGTGATCAGATGTGGCCTGGTATCATTGCCAATGCAAAGAAGGGCGGAATCAACCTGATCCAAACGTATGTTTTCTGGAATGGTCATGAACCAGTTCAGGGACGGGTAAACACTCGCAAATTTTTTATTTTTATTTTTTGTTTGTTGAGATATCCAGATAGATTTAGATCAAGAAATCTTCTTTTTCTTCTTTGTGAAACACAAACACTTTCACACCCTCATAATGTTTTCTGTTGCAGTATAATTTTGAGGGGAGGTATGACTTGGTGAAATTCATCAGGTTGATTCAAAAGGAGAAATTATATGTCACACTTAGGATTGGACCCTTCATTCAGGCTGAATGGAATCATGGGTAATAATTTCATGAAATTTTGTAACACTACGGTTTCATTTGAGACAGCTTTTTTATTGCTTCATAAAGTAGTTTTTTAGTACAAGAATTTTAATTTTTGTACATAAAAGCTATTTTATGAAGCATTAAGAAAATCGTCCCAAACAAAACCTGCATCTGCTTGTATCGATCAAAAAAGAATTTTATTTTTTACCTTTGTATTCGATGCATTTCAGTGGATTTCCATATTGGTTAAGGGAGGTAAAGAACATCACCTTTCGAACCAACAACCCTCCATTCAAGGTAATCACAATCAGCATCAAACCTGAACTAAAATTTTTCAAGAAAGTCATTCTGTAATGGCCGAATTAAGTTTAAATTTACATGCAGTATCATATGGAGAAATTTGTGAGAAAAATTGTTGATATGATGAAGGAAGAGAAGCTCTTTGCTTCTCAGGGAGGTCCTATCATCCTTGCTCAGGTTACTATCATCCACAACTCCTATCAATCAATCATTTCGCCATTGAACTATGAACAAAAACTTTGTTAAAAATAGATTGAAAATGAATACAACATGGTACAAGCGGCATTTGGGGAAGATGGCAAGAAGTATGTACAGTGGGCAGCTGACTTTGCCTTGAGCCTTGGGATTGGAGTTCCATGGATGATGTGCAAGCAACAGGATGCTCCTGGACCAATAGTAAGTTGTGTTGATCAATTTATATCGAACATGAATGATAATTTATTTTACTTCTTCTGCACTGTTGTAGATCAATTCTTGCAATGGAAGAAACTGTGGTGATACCTGGAAGGGACCTAACCATCCAACTAAGCCTCTTATCTGGGCTGAAAACTGGACTGCTCAGTAAATAGATTTTCAGAATTCTGCTCTTTTTGGTGTTTTCTTTCTGTAGATTGAGTTATTTCTTTATGCTGATCTTAAGGTACCGAGTTTTCGGCGACCCGCCGTCTCAAAGGTCAGCTGAAGATCTTGCATTCTCTGTTGCTCGTTTCTTCTCTAAGAATGGGACTCTTGCAAACTATTACATGGTATGTAGTTTTATCTGTTATAGTATATGCCTGAATAAAAATTTGGTTTTGAATAATGATAAAAGAGAGATTTTTTATGTTTAGTATCATGGAGGAACAAACTTTGGAAGAACTGGTTCTGCTTTTGTCACGACACGGTACTATGATGAAGCACCTCTTGATGAATATGGTACTAAATGTTAATATTGTTGCCTTTAAAGCTTTTCTACGACAAGCAAGTTCTGAATTTTACTGTCTTTGTACAGGTTTACAGAAACAGCCAAAATGGGGACACCTGAAGGACCTCCACCGTGCTCTGAAACTTAGCAAGAAACCCCTACTTTGGGGTTCTTACAGTTTCAGAAAACTGGGGAAAGATGTTGAGGTAAGAAATGGTGAAGTTAGCTACATTTACTCCTATTATGCAAATTTATTGTTGTGTTGGTTGTGTTTTGATGGTTTTTTTTCTTTCAAGAATACAGGCTAGAGTCTATGACCTTCCTAGTAAGAAAGTGTGTGCTGCTTTCCTCACAAACAAGAAGGCTGACCGAGATTACACAGTGAGCTTCCATGGCGTCAACTACTTCTTGCCACGCCATTCTATTAGCATTCTTCCAGACTGCAAGACTGAAGTCTTCAATACTCAGAGGGTTAAAAAACTACACAATTCATTTAGTTATCAAAGCAAAGTTTGATGAGACTGAGAAAGATGCTTGCTTACCTCTGCTTTCAAATTGTATTATAGATTAATGCCCAGCACAACTCAAGGACCTTCATTCGATTTGTGGAGAGGAAGAAGAAAAAAAGATGGGAGATGTACCAGGATCATATCCCCAGATATCATGACAAAGGAATTGTTCATAGCCCGGAGCCATTGGAGCTCATGAACATGACCAAGGATACCACTGATTACCTTTGGTATACCACCAGGTTTGTTACTTTCCCATTTCCATTTTTCTTTAGGCTTCGTTTGGTACGGCTTTCATACTGCTTCTTAAAACAAATTTTTAGTACAAAAGTTAAAATTTTTGTACTTGAAAGCTGCTTTAAGATGCAGTTAAAAGTCATCTCAAATAAAACCTAAATGTAAAAGAATCATAGTGAGAGAAATGAGTGATCGTTTGGATTGAGGCTCGGACAAAGAGCAGCTTTTTATAGGCTTACTCTAAAAGAAAAGAGGTGCATGAATGAACAAAATCTTATATTGAAAGTAGAAGAGAAAATAATGAATTACAGTTGAGCACGTTTTTATAATAAAATACTCTTGGAATGGATGATCCCTTAGGAAATTACATAAATAATAAAAGTGAATGATTTAACCTGTTATGAGATAAGCGGGCCTAAGCTTGTTGTGTTAACACAGAGAAATACCTTCGTATAATATTTACCTTTTGTTTACTTGTTGATCTCAGATTTAAGCTGCAGCAAGAAGACTTGCCCTGGAGGAAAGATATTCATCCTGTGCTCCAAGTTGCAAGCCTTGGCCATGGTGTGCACGCATTTGCCAATGGCCAATACCTTGGTATATAATTCTCATTTAATTCTATCTCAAATTTGACAAAAGATTATCCTTCTACCAATTTTCCATTGCACCTGTTCTGTTGCTGAATAAACCAAGTGCATATTTCATTCAGGAAACGCACATGGTAGCAAGATTGAGAAGAGCTTTGTCTTACAAAAAGTCATGAATCTGAAGCGTGGAACCAACCACATTACCATCCTAGCCATGACCGTTGGTTTCCCAGTAAGAAATTCAAAATCAAAATTTTGACAATTTGGAATTTCATGCCATAAAAAGAGACTAATATGTTCTATTATACTCTGTAAAGGATAGTGGTCCTTACCTTGAACGCCGGCTTGCTGGAATTCGCTCGGTCGCCATCCAAGGCCTTAACACAGGTACCCTGGATCTCACTGCCAATGGTTGGGGCCATAAGGTAAGCATTTAATTCACTGCCAATTCAATCACATTCTCTTACTCAGAAATCTAATCATGTTGAAAACAAACAGGTTGGCTTTAGAGGAGAAAAGCTCCGGATCTACTCAAATGAAGGAGTCTCCAGAGTTCAATGGACAAAAGCTAAGAGCAACGTACCCATTACCTGGTACAAGGTAGAATCATGAACAAATCTTAATAAAAACACTTAATCATAACAAATTGAGTATTGTAGGTTTTAGTCTTGTTAGTCATCTATCATGAAAACCACTGCACTGCAGAGATACTTCGATACACCCCATGGAACCGATCCAGTCATCATCGACATGAGCACCATGGCCAAAGGTCTTGTCTGGGTCAATGGCGAAGGCATTGGCCGATACTGGGTTTCAAATCTCTCTCCTCTGGGGACCCCAACTCAGACTGTGTAAGTGTTCAAACTTTAAAGAATAGTTCTAGTAATCTAATAGTTTTATATATAGATGTTTCAAAGTTCAAATTGCTTTGTTCTGATACTGTTCATATCAGCTATCATATCCCTCGCTCATTCTTGAACCAAACAAAGAACCTTCTTGTTGTATTCGAGGAATCTGGAGGAAACCCCGAGGGAATCCAAATTTTTACAGTTAGGAGAGACGACATATGTACTTACGTGTCTGAATATCATCCTGGTGTTACCAAATCTTGGTCGAGGAAGGAAGGCCAACTCAGGTCGGTTGTTGAGGATGTTAAGCCAGAATCTCACCTCAAATGCCCAGACAATAAAGTCATCCAAGCCATCACCTTTGCTAGCTTTGGCAACCCCAGCGGCGTGTGTGGAAACTACACCATTGGAAGCTGCCATGCTCCACAAACGAAGCTTGTTGTTGAGAAGGTAATTCAGCTCTTTTCCAATACATGTTTGCTCTTCATTCATAAGTTCTACATGAAATTTCTTACGGGTATGCATGATTTAAAGGAACTGAAGGAATGTAAAATCATTTGCTTCACAATTTCATTCTAAGCTTTCTGTACAATATAATTCATAGATAATTAAACTTACTTTTGAAATTTACTATTTTCTTCTCAACTTTCTGAACAATTATGAATAAAAATTTATCATATTATTATTGAGATTCTTGTCACATCTTCATAAGAAACAAAAACTCTTTCTCTCCTAAATCAAACAAGAAATTCCTTCCTTTCAATAGCTTCAAACAAAACAGAATCCATAAAATTTCTTTCCAGGTGATTCCTTGCTTTTGGGAGGAAATTCTATTAGAAATTCCATTTAGAAGTTAAAATGAGCATCTCTATTTATCAGATTTTTGCTTTTGGGCAAAACTCTCAATGTAAAAATGGCTGAAAATGAGAAGTCACTTGTAGAAACAGTTGTAGATAATTTCTTATAAGATTTCTATACCTTGCTTTCTGTCTATTAATGGCGATTTTTGCTTTTGCCTTGCATGATAATGACCAGGTCTGTTTGGGAAAAGCTTCTTGTGTGCTGCCAGTGAAAGGGGAGGTTTATGGTGCAGATGCAAACTGTCCAGAAACTACGGCGACGCTTGCAGTTCAGGTCTTTTGTGGCCGTAAGTAGAGCTATATCTAAGGATTGAGATTACACATTTGTAGTAAAATTTGTTCATTTTTTTATTTTTTAAGGGGAAATGTAATAATCATGGTGATTAATGAATCACTGTGTCGAGTTCTTATTGTAATATTTTGAACAATTCAAAGGCATGCCTTCATATTTTACTTTTATCAATTTTGCTAGAACTAAATATTAATTTGACTGAGTTAAATAAATGTCAAAATTCAAAATATTCAAATATTCAAAGAATAAAATGTAATTCATAAAAAAGGGGGATTTACATACATACCACTTTATTTCATGCTATTTACATATCTAACACCAAAACTTTAATATTACATTTCTTATAACTCTCCAAGCAATCAAGTGAGGTAGTCGGTGGGGTGAGAGAGGGATATTTATAAATATATATAATCATCCGCTAGCATCGCAACGCTCACCAAATCAACGCCAAAGCGTTCTACTTCAAAATTATCATATTTTTAAAATAAGTTTATTTCAAATATTTGAGTTATTACAACATCTATGCCAACATGTGGTGGCCATATGACTGATTTTGTTGCATATTTAACAATCTGCTCTCAATTGGAGTTAATGTAGGACCTTTAGCCGGTTGAAGAAGGGTATCTGGGAGGTGTACCGCGACCACGTTAACGGGATTGAGTAAGTGTTGAGACCTCTGTTGGATCTGGTGTTGGAGGAATACAGAGCTAGATTATATGTGGGAGCCGAATTATCCCTGAGCAGTTCTTTTTGAATGTTAATCACCTCGTTATAGAGTAAGGAGTAGAGAGTATCATGGCTAATCGGGTGGAGTTCTAATGGAAATTTTGAAGGAGTTGTATGCCGATGGTAGCTCATTGAGAATGTAGATGATGATATCCTTGGAGTCTATGATGTTCGATCCAGTTGCTGCTATGTTGTCCATTAAAGCTTTGATTTTTGCCAGGTACTGGTTCATAGTGTTGTCCCCCATTTGAATGTTATGCAACTCGTTTTTGAGCTGTATCACCCTAGAGCGATTGGTGGGTTGTAGTCGATTCTCTAGGGTAAGCCAGATTTTGTTGGCAGTAGTTAGGTTGAGTATGTAGGGAAAGATGGAGGGTGAGATGGTGGAGAAAAGTGTTGAGACCATATTCTGGTCTATGAGGTACCAGAGGCAGTGATCCGAAAAGTTGGAGGTGGTTCTGGTGGAGGATAATGTCGTCTGGGGGGCTCACTTGTTTTCCGGTTAGATACCCTTCAAATCCATTAGCTGAAAAGAGTTTAAATATATGTAGTATCCAGATTTAGTAGTTTTCATTGTTGAGTTGAATGTTAACGAAAGATTTGATGTTTGACATGAGGAATTTCAGCGAAGGTGGTATGGTGAAGTCTGCCATCGAGACAGAGAGAGATGAGATGGACTGGGTACTTGTGGCATCTTGATCTCCCATTGAAGGATGGAAGGAGAAGTAGAGTTGTAGAGCTCAGAGCTGTCATACCATGAAGAGATAGGGAGGTTAATTATGGATAAAAAACAGAGAATGGAGCTTTAATGTTGCAATGGTTTTGTGTTTTCATAAATTGAGTAGTTACACTATTTTGAGTGCATATATAGAGACACATAAGGAGCAAGTTAGTTAGAGTATTCTGCTCTGTCATTTTTTGCAGAGCTTGGCTGCGATGATGTCAGAGTGCAGCAGTAGTGGAAGGTTGAGTTTTGAACCTGCTGCTTTTGGAGAGTGCTAACATCCCCAACCTAAAAAATTATTTTATATTCCAAAATTCAGTAAGGAACATATCAAACAGTTGTTTATCTCCAACCGAATTTCATTTCTAACTCTTTCTCTTTATATATATATATTTTAAAATGCATTTGTGAACTATGTGACGTCAATGTTCAAAACACGAAAATGCCTTTTGAAATGTCGTTCGGTTAGATGCTCACGCGAACTACAAATGCTCAAATTACATTCGATTGGAGATGCCCTCATAGTATTGTGTTGTCTTGAGACAATAATGAGGAGCAACTCATCCAACGCATAGTATTATGATTTAGAAGTCCATTAGTTAAGAGCATAATGATCACTAATTGTTGATTTGAGCTTATATATTCTTTGATGAAGCCAAATTGGATCAATTCAAGCTCATGTTTAATTCTTGAGTTGCTTTGAATTATTTTTTAACATAAAAAATTGTGATCCATCAAAAGAATTGTATCCATCATAATAATAATAAAATATAGCTATACAAATAAACATTTTGCAAAAGATTTTTATTAAGATTTTGATCTCTATATCACAAGAAAAAGGACATTTTTTTCCTATCGCAGTACCATAAATAACAAATACTGAAATACTATTATGCATTCAATCAAAATATGACCTTTCTTCATCAATTGACATGTTCTTTATAAATTTTTTTTTGTACAAAATACGTATTTTTTTACTTAAATTAGATTATTATTATTATTATTATTTACCGTCTGAGACCTCAGAAGGCCGAGATTCTAGTGGAAGGCCGACAGAATCTGGCTAGGGTCCGACGAGATCTTACTCGTGGTTTGGAAGATGATCGTGTGCGTCGCCGTCGTCGGACACCAGGTCTGTAACCGCATCTCCTCTCTCTTCTTTAACCTCTCCTTTGGTATTCCGATAAAATCTGAATTTTGTTGATTTATATCCAAGGGCAGAACAATCCGCTGTACTTGCAGAGCTTCACTGAAGCTGATGACGCCTTGAAACTTCACCACATAGTGCACTGTTCATTGGACGTCATCGAAGAGAGAGGTGAGTTTTTTCTTTCCTTGCCGAAGAGCTGTGATTTCGGGAAAGCGGTGGGAGCGATACGGCTTGATTGTAAAAATGATTTTTTTTATTTTGGTGAAATTAGCAATTATGTTCAAAATGAGATATATCTAAATATTGCTGATTCTTAACTGATTGATAATACCAGGAAACGTGTGACCTTTTCAATTACAACTTGAACATTCTCATCCAATCTTCGATTACTATATTACTGTTATGAAGATTATGATTTGGTTTTCTAACTACAGCCTCAAGCACTGCAACTGCCTGCAGGTCCTGCATTATCCTTTTCCAACTCAATTCTCCGTATTTTGGCACATTTATGATATCGTGGACTGTTGGATGTAGGTTTTCTGCGAAAGCAGATGAATCTATATTTACCAAGAGTAACATTAGCTTAATTTATGTATCATCAAGTGATTTTTTGACATAGTTGAAACTATTTTGCTCTGTCCTTTGACTCTATTGAGTAATGGATAGAATATAGAGATGTTAGGAGACTTAATATGATATCCCATGCAGAAATCATGAATACAAATCCCTTTTGTTAACATTCAGAAAGATAGATTTGATAATTATTGGTACTCTTGATTGAAATATGCCTAGAATTTTCTTACAATATTCTTCTTCATGAAGCCCTTCCCTACTCGCTCCTAATGGCAGCAAGATAAGACTTCCGTGTTGATTTTTCTCAAGATAGCCTGAATACTGTGGTTGATAGTGGTGATTAGCAAGAAAAAGACTTAATATTAAAATAAGGAAGCCATTAATGGGATATGATATCCCAATGATGTTTTGACAAGTGCACCTGAGAGTCCATCCGAGATTAAAATAATTAACTTTGGCATGGTGGGGTAGGAGCGACAATGGCTCGAGTATGGAGCTGTTGGGCTAACTCCTAAATCAGCCAATTTAAGATATAGAACGATCCATGCTTGTCCCATTCAATTAATTTATGTGGAGCTTTTAGTATTACTTTAAGAAGTGTTTTTAACTTTAGGATCACGGAGGAATGAGAAGAGGTATGCAATGATGTGAGTTAGAGTTTCCTTGGACCTATTTAAAGTTTCTTTGCATGTAGACTCCCTTTCTCTTCCTTTGAGGCTTCAGTAAGATAAGAAATCATGGATTATGCATAAATCTAGGGTTATGGAGGCTGAATTAGCCCATGTGTTAAACAACAAAGTTGCGGGGAACTGAATCATGAAGAAATAGAGCTTTAACTTATTTATTTTTTATAATACATGAAGGATATTTGCTCTAAATATTGATATATTGTTAGGTGGATTTTTAATTATGGGATTTAGAAGAATGAGAGAATAATTTGGCAAATGAGAGATAATTGAGTGAAAGATGATATTCTTATTCAAGCTTGAACATAACATCCTAAATCCCTCTTACTTATAGGAATATAGGCACTAGATACAAATTTAAACATATTCAAATTCAATTCTAATCTAATTGACTAAAATAGAAAATTAGCCTAAATCACCTAGCTACCTCTCATTTAAACATTAAAAAACATTCAAGTTATCCTCCTTATGTGATGTGGACGACCAAGGGATTAGAAGGGAGCTTTTGTATGCGTATTTTAACTTCTGGTTATCATCCTTATATCCTGGAAGTTTCTAGTTATATCTGAAAGGTTCCACAACTTATTGGAAGCTTCAGGAACTTTAAATGAACGTTGCTGTGCTCGTTGATATCATTATATTCTGTCATTGAAAATTTTTACATCTAAACCCTATATTTAAAATAGGGTGTATGGAAATAATGAAACAAACAAAATTACGAAGACAAAAGAAAAATGAAGAAAATTTAAAAAATGTCATCATGGCCTATTATCATAAAATAAATGGAATTAATAAAATAAGAAATTACATTCGTGAGATATTATTACAATATTGGCAATAATATTAAGGATAGTGGTCTTCCGTGATCATGTTATGTATTAAATTGCTTTGGATGCAAACAATACTTCCTCAAAAAATTTTATTGGAGTATATGCCTCGATGAACCAGTGTCCATGGGGGAGGCTATACTAGAACAGGCTTATGTAGAGCTCTCAAGACTCCAAGTAGATAGGTAGTGCAATTTGGGGATTGTTGATGACATCAATGATAATTTTCATGGAATTGTATGGTAATAGGTGATTCAATTATTAATAGTGGATTTGGAGGCCTTGGAACTAGACTTCTTCGGGCGATAATAAAATGTGTCTTGTTGGAAACCTAAGCTAGAGATTTACAATTTCATTACTGTGGAAACTATTGTAATATGAATTCAACATGCAAGACTAGTGAGAGATGAGCAATAATATGAGATTTGAGGAACATTGTTAGACTGGTCACTAGACTAGTCCAATCGGTCCATCCCGAACCGTCTCTATTTTATCAGAGACAGAACAGAAGTTCCACCCCATAGGTTCTGCCCCCTTGTGCGTGAGGTCCAACTGCCTGCAATTAAGAAGGAATTAATGTTGTTTAGGAGGGAAAATTCAAAGGAGGGGTTCTTTAGGGATTTCCTTTATTTTTTTTATGCTTTAAGCGGGATATTTTCCTTAGGGTTAGGTTATCTCTGATTTGAGCTTAAATTAGTTGGTTCTAAGGTTTGTTTGAGCTCTAGCTAGCAGCTAGAGATTGGAAGAGCTGGGTCTTCCTCTCAAATTAAAGATTCATTTTATCTTGTTCTTTTCTTCCCTAGTTAATCAATTGTAAAGGTTTCCTCTAAGTTTTCCATGTCATTCTTCTCACTTGCTGTTTGGCTTTTTGCTGAATTTTAATTTCAGCCAACTTTTTCTAGTTTTTCTACGAGTGTTTCCTATCAAACATCATGCACGTCAGTGGTGTCATGTGATCAAGAGATTTTAGTGTATAAGGTTGTTGAAACCAGTAGGATAATTAGGCTATTGCTTTATGTGGAGCTTTTAGTATTTCTCTAAGGGATGTTTTGATAGGAAATACTTGAGTTCGCAAGCAACCCTAAGGGAATACTTGAGTTCGCAAGCAAACCTATCACTAATTGGAGACAAAACAGCGAGAAATAAGCAAAAATCTGGGCGAAATCAGACCCAAAACGATAGATTGCAATAAGGGAAACAAAATAAAAAACAATACGAAAGCAAGATACAAGTGATCCTCAATTCGAGATGAGGATCGTCTCTCCCAAATCTCTAGACAAGAGAGTCTAGAGCCCAAACGCCAAGAAACCCCAAGAGAACAAACAATACAAGCATGCTTTTTCCTTCCCCTTACCTCTCCTATTTAAAGACTTTTCCACCTCCTCAAATCTTTCCTAAAAATAATTTTCAAATAAATTCAAATCCTATGGACCCCACCCCTAGGCGGTAATCTAATTTGGGCAAGAAAGGAGGCAGTTTTGCCTCCTTTTGTATACAATTGCCGGCCCAGGAGGGGCCGGCTGAGGCGGTTCAGAAGGAACCGCCCAATAGGCTGTTCCAAATGAAACGCCATATCATGTTTTTAACTTATGGATAATGGAGAAATGAGAAGAGGTATGCTGATGTGAGCTAGAGTTTCCTTAGACCTATTTAAAATTTCTTCACATGTAAACTTCTTTCCTCTTCCTTTGAGGTTCTGGTAAGAACAAAAGTCATGGATTGTGTATAAATGTAGAGTTGTGAAGGCCAAATTAGCCCATATGTTGAACAACAAAAGTGTGAAGAATCGAATTTGGAAGAAATAGAGCTCTAAATTACTTGTTTTTGATAAGACACGACGGAGATATGTCTTAAATATTGATATATTGTTAGATGGGCTTCTAATTATGGGATTTAAAAGAAAGTGAGAATGATATGAAAATATAGAATACAGTAGAAGATAATATTCTTTTATTTAAGCTTGAAAATAACGTTCTAAAGACCTCTTCTTCACAGGAATATAGACAACAAATTCAAATCTGAACATATTCAAATTCAATTCTAATCTAATTGACCAAATAAGAAAATCATCCTAGCTACCCTTCATTCAAAAATAAAAAAAAAACTTTAAAATTATTCTCCTTATGTGATGTGGATGGCCAAGGGATTAGAAGGGAGTTTTGGAATGCTTACTTCTGGCTATCATCTTTATCTCCTGGAAGTTCTCGTTATATTTGAATGGTTTTTACAACTTTCTGGAAGCTTCAAGAAATTTTATATGTACTTTTCTTTCAGTGATTGTTGATATCATTATGTTTAGTCATTAAAAATTTTTACATCTAAAGCCTATATTTAAAATGTGCTATATGAAAATAAAGAAACAAACAAAATTAAGAAGACAAAAAAGGAATCAACAAAAAAAAAATCACTTATGGAAAACCATCACAATGCTAAACTTAGGCAAATCATACTATAATTGACATCCAAAAGTATGAATACAATGTACTGTCAAATGATAGGCTAAAAAATAGTTTGATGAGTAAAATTTCATTTAACTATTGCTCTGAATAGCGGGAAGTCGTATGTTTAAGAGAATTGCAAATCCATTTTTGATGCTAGAGCAGGTCAATAGGAAGGAGGATTTCCATTTTCGTTTCTTCTCCTCTTGTTTCATTCATACGGAGGTCAACACCATTTTTGATGCTAGAGCAGGTCAATAGGAAGGAGTTGTTAACGGGCTTTTGGGCTTTTCCATTGTTGAAGTTTGAGGGTTATTGACACGTCTTTTCTTGCAAGATTGAGAGTTTGGCTACATTTTTGTTGGTAGTTCTGTACACGGTATAATGGTTTGATTCTTAGGTTCTGCTCTAAGCTAGGATTAATAGTTGAATTCCTCTTTTTTTTTTCTCAATAAGATGGTAAAAGGATTTTTTATGTTCAGGACCGTCAAACTTGTTTTCCTCAGCAAAAATATATCAGATAATTTAGTTTTATCCAGGGATGAAATAGGAGTTTCTCAAATGTAGGATAAGAGATGGATTGGTAACTAATTTTTGCAAAAGATTAATTGGTAGATGAGATTAGCATAGTAAAGAAACAAACTTCATGCATTTTTTTTTCTTTTATTTTCTTCGAAAAGCTCAAAATAGCATTAGTAAATCAATAAGAAAATGACGAAATAACAAAAAAATTGGTTTAAAAAAGGGTACAATAAGAGTACTTCCCAAGAGATCACTTGTCATTGTACGATTCTTGCTCAAGCATGCATAATTGCAAAGTTTTGATAGGATCTGATGCACTCTATTTAAAAAAGGACCAAAAAAAGATCAGTGGATAGAGGTAAGTAGCATACTTAAAAAAAATTGTCTTGTGGTAGGATGAATTGGATAGTTGAGTTCAACTGGTTTATGAGCTGCTGTTACTCATCTGCATATCAGATTTAACGTGGTGTTGTGTAAGTGCCAGAAGATTATCCTCTAATTACTTCAATAATATCCATATTTTTTCCCCAAATTTGTGGAATCATCTATCGTCTGCAATCTTCTCATACTAAAAAATTATTCCTTTTATTGTGACAGTAAACAATCCTAAGAAGAGTGGGCCTACTTTGAATGAGACGTTTCTTGGACTTTTATATCCTACAGAAAACTATAAAGTGTAAGATGCTGAAATTATTTTGAGCGATGCTCTTATAAATTTGCAATGTTCCATCAAAATTATTCTTGCGTTTACTGCATTGTGAATTAGAGTTGCTCTTCCAGATATGGATATTTAACCAACTCAAAGGTTAAATTCATCTTGGTGACAACTGATTTGGATGTTAGAGATGCTGATGTCAGAAATGTAAGTTTTTTTTATACATTATTGATGCAAATTTATTATTCACCCAGCAATAGTAGGTTCATTGTTGTGATTGATATAATTATTCATAATGTAGAGTATATCTTAGTTATCCTCATGCACAAGCTAGTTTTCTTAAGCTTCTTGTGCATATCTTAGGACATTTGTACTCTAACCTGGACAAGGTATTATTTCTTCTATTAGTTTCCCTTCTTGTAGTTGTGGAGTGTAAGTATTGTCTGTTAGCCTAGGATTAAGGCCCTCTTACACCTCTAAGTTCATAAGGCCCCTTACACCTCTAAGTCCATGACGTCTCATTGGACAGTGCAATCCATAGTTGTTGACAAGGATCCTCCCAATTAGAGAAATTTGTTCATTTTTTTTACCAAGTAAACCAAGAGCTATGATGACTCGTAATGATGGAAAACCATGGAATCTTAACCAGGGTCATTGTCCTATCCCTTAGATTAGTTTGCCCTTCTGCTTAAGTTAGTCAGCCCATTGCTTATGATGGACTTTAGCTCTCTAGGTTAGATATTCTCCCTAAGATAGTTCTTCTTCTTTAGATAATCAGTCTTTCTCCTAGTATCGTTGTCCATTCCATAGGATTAGTATGTACCCTTCCGTAAGATAGTATTCTTCTTCCCAAAGGATAATTTGCCCTTTCTTAGGTTATTATCCCGTAGGGTCATCTATCACTATCCCACTCACTTTTTCAATTTTATGGGTTTATAAAGCTTTCGTTCCCGGAGAGTTTTCGTAGCTACAATTCTGAGTTTTTTTATGATCCAACTTGTCTAGTGTTCTATAATATAATTTCTATTGTGTTTGAAGATGTCTTCCTTAGCTTTCATTCCCAAGTGTCCATATGCCAAGATTATATTTATAAACATTAAAATAAAGATCTTATAAGGACTCTGATGAGATTAGTTGATGATTAATAGACCCTATCGTTAGTTCTGTGTAGAATATGATTGTGTCGATTAATTGGGTTGTATTGTTGACTCTGACCTCAATTATATTGGTTGAGCTCGATGAGGATCTCGTTGGAGGGTTGCAGGGGACATTACGCCCCTTGCTTGGAGTTTAGGGGCAAAACAAATTATTATGTTTGTCTATACAGTCGTACAATGCCACAACACTGTATGCTAGAGCACTGTCATGCTTCGGGCTCAGGCTGGAGACAGAGAGTAGAGCATTGTGGTGCTCCAACTCCTAGCTTTGTGAGTCAAGCTGGAGATAGAGAGTGGAGCATTGCGTCATTCCAACCTCCAACGCCACCACGCTACGAGTTAGGCCAAGTAATTTTTTCCCTATTATTCTTATTTCACTTGAAGGGTTACATTCTTTTGATGTTTTTAAGTGTCTCTTATATGTTTTGAGTGTATAATAGTGTGCATGAAGTGAAGAGATAAAAAGAAAATGTGAAAAGAGAGATATGTACAATTTCTCCTAATTTTCATTATGAATTTTTTAGTGTGGTCTGGCCCTTTGGTTTTTTTCCAATTTTAGGTTTTTCCACATTAAATCTTGGCACTTGTATTTTTCTTATATGTTTCATTCTGTGATTATAATTCCCAACATTCTTTGATTTGAGTTGTAGTAATGGCTGACAAAATAAGGTACAAGGTTGAGAAGTTTAATGGTTTGAACTTCGCTTTTTGAAAAATGCAAATTGAAGGCCTGCTTTATTAGAAGAAGTTGATTTTTTCGCTCGATGTAATCACCAAGAAGTCATAATCGATGACTAGAGGAATCTGAGGTACTTGACCGGATAGCCTTAGATTTAGTTTGACTTTAACTTTTCTCATTTGTTGTTTTTAACATTGTTAGTGAATATACTACAATCGATCAAATGGCTATATAAATTAAGATGTATGAGAAGCCATCTACTTCAAACATTGCTTTTTTTATGAAGATGTTATTTAGTATAAAAATGGTGGACAATAGTTTAATGTCTAAATATCTGAATGATTTGAACACTATGATAAGCCAATTATACATTACTGGCATCAAGTTTGATGACAATCTGAGAGTGTTGTTGTTGTTATCTTTATTGCTAGATAGTTTGGATGAGATAATTACTGTTGTGGGTAATTTTTCATAGAGTTCAAAGTTAAATTTTGAGGACATTGTGGGGTTAATACTGAATGAAGAGGTTCTGAATTATACAAATGGTGAATCGTCAAATTTTGATTTGAATGTTGAAACCGGAGGAAAGGGTTAAGACATAGATCCTGGTAGAGGAAGATCTAAATTGACGAGAGGAAAATCTACATTATATAAATTGAAAGTTGTGTGCTGGAATTGTTGAAAGAATGGTCACTTGAATAAGGATTGTATTGTTCCAAAGAAGGCTAGTGGTGAAGGTCAAGATAAAAGTCACTATGCAAATGTATCTGCTTGATTTTGTCTCTGGACAATTCTGAATCTTGGATTATAGATTCAAGTGCTTCATTTCATACAAGTTCAAAAAAGGAGGTATTCAAGAACTACACTTAAGGTGATATGAGGAACATGTATCTGGGATACAATAAGCCCTGCAGCATAGTAGGATAAGGAGATGTTGATATCAGATTGTTAGATGGATCTATATGGAAATTAAAGAATGTCATACATTTGGCCATTATATTTAGATGTACCCATTGTAGTCATTTGGCCATTTATTGATGTGATGTGGCTCCATAAATTTTACCCAATTATGATATCATATTTGCTACACCATTATATTCAGATATATCCATTGTAGTCTTGTTTTTGTTAATGCCATCCTTTGGACAAAAGTCCTTGAATTCAGGACAACAATATTTTAAGTCGTTTTCACTTTTCAGTCCCCAACCTCTTAAGTCTCTTGTTTATTTGTTTCTTAATTTATGTTCACTCTGAAGTGTTTCGAATACAAAACTTTCTGCTTAAACATGCTTATGCATTAAGACATGTAGCTACTAGTCAAATAGAGATAATTGGTGAGCCATCTTGCAAAGAAATTTTAGCCTTGTCCACTGTGCATATAGCAATTATTATGATTTGCTACATTCGGAAGAATCTTGTCACCTAAACAGAGGATAATCTAACTAAGAATATTTTTTATATATTTCCGCTCTTATCATTTGTATTAATTACAGAGATTCCCCTTTAAAGCTTTTAGTGAACCCTCATTAGGTGAATATGCACTCATCTTCATTTTAAATAATGTGAAAAATTGATATTGCCATTGAAATTCTGAAATTCATATTTGATAGTACTGGTGAAAGGCTCTGATCAACTAGATAACCATCTCCCATGTGCAATCAAAGTTTAATAAAAATTTGTTTCGTTTGAGGGCTCAAATCAATCTATTTGAGAGTATCAAAGAGAGCAATTAGATCAATCTAGGACAAATAAAACAACCACAAATAGACAAGTTAATTGAATTTAAGTGGTTCGGTAAAAAACGATTTCCATTCATGGAGTGTGGGACAAATATCCACTATAAAGTATGGAATAATGCAAAATAAGAGAAGTAAGAAACATATATCAAATCTTCTTTTTTAGAACACTAATGAGAATAATAGTGGTGAAGAGCTCTCTCAGCTTGGAACAATCTTTCTCGAAAAGAGAAAAAAAAGAATAAACCCTCTTCTCTGAAAATAACAATGTTAAGGGTGTGATATAAAAAAATAAATACATAAAGGGAAGAGAAAAGACTCCTCTTACACAAAAGTTTCATGAACATAAGCCGCTCTCAATTCTTGAGAAACTATTGACGCTTCACTTAAGGAGAAGCCACATAATTCCTCCCCCTTTCATTCGTCTATTAACAGCAGCCATAGAAAGAAGAATTTAGAATTCGTTGCTCAGTCCCTTGGTCTTGCATGATCAGTCATGCCCTCTATCACTCGACCAAGCTCCAATAAGTACTTGTTTTTTAGGCTTTAATTTTAATGATGAGAGTCAACTGGGCTTTTAATATGACACAATGAAGAAAAAAGATTCATGTAGCCGACCCCACGGACTGGGATAAAAGCTTGATGTTGTTGTTGTAGAGTCAATTGGGCTTGCTAAATTGTGATTTCAAGTATGTTGTTGATGTTTCTCAATCATCTTGGTGGAATCTGAATATAGTTTTTTTTTTTCCTTTTTCTTCCTCTCGAATCGAAGAACAAATTGTATCTTTGCTATTTTCATCATCTACTAGTAAAATACCGGTGTTTTCTCCTAGTCTCCAGCAGTTTTCCTCGTTTTTTTCTACTGTTTTGGGCTGATTTCCTGCTGTGGACAGCAGCTCGCCTTGAGATTTGTTGCTAAAGTGATTAGGGAATACTTGAAATCAAGTATTTCCTATCAGTCGGGTCGTGTCAACCCGGCAACCTGCACGGGTCGAGTCCAAGTTGAGATAACCGACACGTTTGCAAAAACGGGTTGGGTTTGGGTTGACCCGTTTAGAACCGTGTCAACTCGGGTTCGACCCAAACCCGACCCGTCGACCCGAATTGACAGCACTGACTTCCAACCTGATTTACAACCAAATTATTCAATATTATTTGAGCGCTTACTGAAGGATGCTCTCTTAACTCATCAAACTTGTACGGCAATGCAAATAGATATACTGAAAGAGTCATGTTTGTAGGTAAAAATCTTAAAAGTTGTTATCCATGTCCTAAGATCATATTCCTCCTATTTTAAAGTTTTGCCTCGGCACTAAAACTTTAAGGTTGAGTATCAAAGTACAAATTTGATGCATATGAGATTAGATCCTCGGAACTTAATAATAACTACCAAATTCTTGTTTTCCTTTTCAGCTACCATTTTTTTAAATAAAATGGTATTAATGATTCATTTCGTTGTCTGTATGGTTTCGTTTGGGACAACTTTTTTTTTACTTTTTAAAACAGCTTTCTAGTATAAAAATTTTAATTTTTTAACTAAAAATCTGCTTTATGAAGCAGTAAAAAAGCCGTCCCAAACGAAACCCATGAATGAGTGATATGTGCACCTCGCTTGATGCATAGACAGTCAGCAACATTGCCCTGCCTTTTTTTTTTTTTCCTCAACGAATCTTGATTTTAAAGCACATGTATACAGGTCAAATGCCTGCCCTGATAGCTTTTCTATGTTGTTCTCAGTTTTTCAGGTGGTTCCATTCTGCTTATGTTGATGCAGTATCCAATCCTTTTCACCTTCCTGGAAAGAAGATAACATCAAAAACTTTTGCTTCAAGAATCAGCACTCTAGTCAAGTCTTTCGGATCGACTGCACCTGCATGATAGTATCAAACAACATTTATTCATGTTTTTGTTATGAAATCCATTTTAATCTGCATTCTTCAGTTTGCAAAACCAATATATGTTAACATACTTCTAAACAACCTTATTATCAGTAAAGTTGCTGAACTTTTCAGAATTCTGATAGGAAACACTCGTATATCTCAAATCTTCTAAAAACAGCGAGAATTCTTCACAAAAATCCACACAAAATCATGAAAACAGTAGATAATTTGTATTATTTGATGAAAGAGAAATGGAAAATACCAAGATACAATTGATCTTTTATTCGAGAGGAGGATCTACCTCTCCCAAATCTCTAGATGCAGCTAGAGCCCAAAGAAACTAAGAGATATCAAATTTCAACTAAATTCTAGATGCCTTAACTCTAGAAAAACAAACTATTTAAAGCACACAAATCAAAAGGAAATACCTAAACAGTCCCTGCATTCAAATTTCCAGTCCTAACTCCCTAAAAAATTCTTCCTAAACAGCTCATGCACGCCCGGGCGTGCATTCGGCGCGTACAGGAGGTGGAAACAATGACTTTGTTCACGTAAGCCTATCCCTTCGGAGCGGCTGGACCGGTCCATTGGACCAGTCTAACAAAATTCTTGTGCTTTTGCTGCTTGTGAAAGTTCCTGAAACTCACAATTGTGAAGGTTCTCAGGATTGTTTTAAAAAGCTTTCTTGCACGTCTCAAAGAAATTGTCTGGTTTGTTTCCACCTTATAAAATACGTAGAAAACAACAAATTTGGGATAATTGACGGATACTTTCCCCCTAAACCCTAATTCCACACTTGGCTATTGGAATCAACATTGTGAGCTTATCCGTCACTCGTCTCCATCATTCATAGCTTTGCATCGCTCTCCCATTGAGGTATGTCAAGATAACTCAAAATTTTAGAAAGCAGTAAGAAAGCTGTTTCAAACGAAGCTCAAGTCTGAATTGTTAGTTTGGAATTTGGTGAAGAATGATGTTTTTCGTGGACTTTAGAGAAACAAGATGATGATACAACTTGTTGTGAAATTTAAGACATGTTAGAAATTTCTTTTATTATGAATAATCTCCCACAAGACATGCGAAAACATTCACTTGCATCACTATTTTCTTCTCATGAATGAGGGAAATTATTGGGTTCGGACACCGGACGACGTTCGGAGCCCAATAAAAATGTGTCACATCACCTCCTACTCGATAATGAGCTCGGTACTTCACAGTACCGAGTTCAGTATTATTTGGTATTGTGAAGTTCCGAACGATAAGTTGTGTCCGGTGTCCGAACCCAATAATCTCTCCAGGAAAGATGATCTGATATTCGCTCACTCGTTTTATAATCATTATCTTATCGCATCAGATCTTGAGTTACAACTTTAATTTTTGATATAATTGTGCTTAGCCTTATACCACAATATTGACTTACGAAGGAATCACCATCATATAAGCCACAACTTTTCATTGTGTCACAATCATTATCATATCAAGATTTAAGAAATCAACACTAATCATGATGCAGAGTTATTTTTTCCTCGGCGGACACGTGGGACATAGCTATTGTGCTATAGTTATTAACAAGAGCATATAAGTCTTGTTGTTTGGACGTGAAATCTTGTTTTCCGTCAATATCATGCGAGAGATATAACACTTGCATTTGATTGGTTATGCTTAATTCTAAGCATAATATGTTGCTTCATATTAAACGACTCTCATGCATCTTGATGCATTTAAGATAAAACGAATCTACAAAGAATTGAAGAGACTTGGTGCTTGTGCCTTCAATTGTTGTATTTTAAAGAATAATTAGATGTATGTTAGCCTTGTTTGCCCGTGTGCCTTAGCTCTACTTGGCAGCGTGCCCAGGAATTACATGCCAGCGTGCCTAGGCCTTGCCAGCCAGCGTGCCCAGGCTCTGTCTGCCAGTGTGCTCAAGCCCATTCAAATGTACTCATAAATACTCAATTTAAGATTTTTTAGCATCATGATAGCATGTTGGATACTCATATGTATATGTATAAGTAAAAATGTATTTTTTGTATATATATATATATATATATATATAATATTTATTTATTTAATTAATTCAAAATTAGGGGAATATTTAATTTTTTTGGTGAGAGGACCATTGCTTAAGTGCAATATAATTATGATTAGTATAAAAAGTTGGCTATAAAATAGAATTAGATATTAATTATTATATTAAGAAATAAATATTTAATTTTATTGAGATTGAAATAATTATTAAACTTTTTTAGAATTTAATAAGTGTTATAAGTTTCTTTTTTTCATCCTGTATTTTACCTTTTTAAAATAATATTTATAAATAAAAAATTATTAAACTACCAATATTGGCCCCAAATTTGGATTAAAAAAATTGAGAGAAATTTTGAAAAAAATAATTTGTGCCCTAATTAAAAAAAAAAAATTCATGGTCTTTCTAAATCTTTTTTAAAAATAGTTTATATGTTGAGGAAATATTTTTTACAACTTTTAAAAAAGATAATTTCTCCGCAACTGTTTCACAATTTCATTTACAAAAACTTTATTGGTCCTAAGCAAATCCTAAGTTTTAGATAAATATATGCTATTAGACTGTATAGTTAATTCTTAGATATTTACAAATATAAACATTTACACGCTGAGATTTACAAAAATATATATAAATGTTGAAAAGTTTAATTATATTATCTAATCTTTTAATCATATTATCTATTAATTTTAATTATCTTGAGAGAAAAATATCTGACATATAAAATAAAAAATAAATGTCAAAAAGTGTGTCGACCATTTATTAATTAATTCATATTGCTTTTTAAATATAATAATCAATCATTTTAATACCATTTATCATTTTGTTTGAGACAACTTTTTATTGCTTTATTTTTAGATCATAATTTTGTTTTGCAACAATTTATGTTGCTTTAAAAAAATTCGCTTCTTTATAATAACTTTATAAAGCATTAAGCTATCTCAAACGAATGAGAAATTATTATGTGAGAAGTCTGGACATTGCTAGCTTGCATTGGACTTCAATCAAAATAAGGCACGTCGTTAATACACATCATGTGTATAATCTTATACATAGGATATGTATAATGCACACTTTTGTGTACATGCAATTTGGCCAATTTTCGTGGGCGTCTAAACTCATCCGGCCTCGACGCAAAATAGGGTTTCAGACGAATCGAGCTGAGTCAAGTATGTGGGTGTTCATGTTTGAGTACGTTTATTATCAGCTTATTCAAGTTCAGTTCGTGTTTGATTCGAGCTTCATTGTGTGTGTTCATGTTTGGTTCATTAAAACAAATGGGTATTCATGTTCGATTTGTTTAAAGCTTATTAAACTTTATACTAACAAGTGTTAACGAGCTATGTTCGTGAACATATCTAGCAATTTTTTTTAAATCATCAAATAATCATGTTCATGAATAAATCTAACGAGAATTATGTAGATATCATTTGATAGTGTTTTCAAGCTATCAAATGAGATCGTTCATGGACAAACGATTTATGATTCATCTTATATTTATTCATGAACATCTTAAACAAACAATCTAGCAAATATGGACATAATTATATTATGTATATTTAACATTTTTATAATTAAAATTAATCAAGTTTTTATTAAGCTTAATCACGAGTTTCGAATCGAACACGAATCCAGCTTTAATCAAACTTCTTATCAAGCTTGTTCAAGAGCTTCAAATGATATTTGTGAACATAAATGAACCGAACACTTTAGTGTTAAAGCTTGTTTATTTAAGGATCGGGTATTTAAAATGTTGTTCAAGTTTACTTATTTAGTTAATTAAATGATTGCAAACGAACTTTAATCGAACCGAGCAAAGAATAGCTCATGAAACGCTTGGTTTGCTTACGACACTAGCGCAAAATAATTTTTCCAAATGAAGAAGGCTCAATAAAATATTTAAAAAAAAAAAAATTTACGTCAAAGTTACAATTTTTTTATGATTTTATGTAACGACGTAATTTACAAAATTTAAGTGCAAAACAGAATTACGAAACAAAACTTTTTGATCTCGATATAAAGTACCCAAAATTTAAAAATTTACAACAAGCATTATTAGTATTCACACCCAGTCATTTACAGATTTTACAAATCTATCCCTCTCCCCGCCCCAATCACTCCCCTATCTCTCTCTCTTCCTCAGCCTTCTCGCCGCGGCCTCTTCCGCCCATCTCCGGCCACCTCATCAATCCTGACACAATCCGCATAAATATCCGCGATCGACCGATACCTCGGCCGAAGCCGCTTAAATCCTCCATCATCATCGTCCTCGTCCTCCGCCTCCTTGGCCACAGATAAAGAAAGAGGATGGCGGCGATACGGCGGAGGAGCGATGCTTCCGACGGAAATAGGAGAGGAAGACGAAGACAGCGCGGAGGAGAAGCTTCTCTGTAGGGTCGCCGCCGATGTATCGGGGCTGCTCTCGCTGAGCTGGACGAGTTGCTCCGCCGCGGAGAGCTCAATCGCCGTAAATCCGGGGATTCTTATCGGCGCTGGTGCCGACCATAATAACCGCTTCTCTTTCCGAAGAATTTCTTCCATCGATTTTCGCTCTCTAGGGTTTCTCTCTCTCTCTCTCTCTATTGTTTTTTGTTTTCTGTCTTTCTCTCTCTTCTGTCTGCGTATGTTTGTTGGGTTTGTTGCGGTGATGGGCTTTTATATGGGGTCTGCCCGTTTTGAGTGGGGGGAACCGACTCAAGGGGCCGAAGGAAGGGAATGTGTGTCGGGTGCACCGCGGGTTATCGGGAGCCTGGTGATCTACGCGCTGTCGCGGACCTCGCCGTTGGAATATAGTGACGGATATGTTCGCTTTAAGAAGGACACGTGGCAGAGGAGGATTAGATGGTGAAGACAGGAGGCGGAGTTATTTGAGGTGGCCTCTGATCGTCTCTGGTTCGCTCGGCGCAAAAATAAATTTATAAAAAATAACCACGCGTCATTTCAAATCAAATATTTCGATAATCTAATATATAAATATATATTTTTTATATTTATGCCTGTCACGATCAAATAAAAAATTAAAGAAAATATTAAAAGTATTTAATAATAGTCTTTTAAGTTACATATTTAGATAAATTTTTGATTAATCAAAAAAAAATCATGCTCAAAATTTTCTTTAGTTTAATTTACAATTATAAAATAATTTAAAATTTATTGGGCTCATCATGATTTGTTGGTTAAGAGCTTTGACTATCAGCTAAGAGGTATTGGATTCAAAGCTTATATATGTGATGCGTACGTGAACTTGCTTAGGGAATCTTCAATCGAAAAACATATTTTACACTTCAAAATACAATAACAGTCATACCAAACAGTAATTCATCTTCGTAGAATTGAGATCAGATGAAGAAGCACTTCCTCTTTAGCTTCTTAGAGAGGAGGGAGAGTGTAAGGGGGGGAGAGAGAGAGAGAGAGAGAGGGGAAAAAACTCAAATTTTGTATTTTTGTAATACCAAGCTATTATAATATATAATCTATTTATAGGCACAAAAGCAACATAACAAGCTACACAACTAGGTATAAACATAAAATTATGACCAATATCTAACAATCTCTAATAGAACTCCAATTCTCATATAAAAAAGAATATTATGCGTGTATTTTTTTCTCATCTCTTAACGTCAATATTGATGTTGCACTGTTTAGAGCCGAGATAAAATACAAAATGTAATTTCATTTGTCGGTCAGGTGGACGCTCGTCATAACTACAAACGAGCAATTGACGTTCGGTTGGAGATGCGCTTAATTGGAGAGCTAAAAAGTGTTTCAAAAAAAATAATTAATTCAAATGTTAATGACACGATATAGTTTATAATTTGAAGCTCTAATGCTGCATTGATTAAGGAACGAGTCAAATTTATTATATTTGCAGTTGCTATCAATACGATAATTTTTTTGCATTCGATCTCGGATGAGCTTTATTTAAATTAAAAATAAATTCAGGGAGTTATATGAAAATGATGCGTCGCAGAAATTTAAGAATTAATAAATTTATTTACATAGAAATATATTATATGATAAGAAATGTAAATACATTTTGTGACCCAAAAATAGTCTTGATCAAGCACGAATCTCGATGTGAATAAGAGATTGAAGCTTCAAAAATTAAAATGAGAACCATCTTATTTCTGATTTCAACAAACTAATAGTCGAGCTGAACATCTCAGAAATATGAGCCAACAACTTCAAATTCGACTAAATCCGAGTCCAAATGGGTCTAAATCAAAGACTCGATACGCTTTTGGAAGGCTCAAACCATAATTTGGATTACCAAACAAATTCTAAACGTGACATGCTTATTGTCGAGTCGAGCGGCTCGACAAGACGAATCCGACGAGGCAAAGATCACCAAATTCTAAAATCATTAAGGCATTCAAATGACCAATAAATGGTTCACAATCGACCGTCCATTCAAACCACTCTCATTTTTATATTGGTCTTCCTCATATTTACAAGTCATGTCACACTAAAAAAAAATTATAAGTAACTTACATTCTTCACAAGAAAGGGTAGGTGAAGAAGAGGAAAAAGAAGAAAGGGAAGGGAGGAGTTTGGAAGCAAGATTGATGTTGGCTATCGACGGAGTTCTTCCCAACAACTATTGAACTTTCATCTATTCGTCGACCACCGCCGGAGTTCCTCCCGACCATTGTCAAACTTCAGCCCGTTCTTCGACCATTGCCGGAGCTCCTCCCAACCACCATCGGAGTTTCACCCCGTTCGTCAACCACCGTCGGAGTTCATCTCAATCACCGTCAAAGTTTCACGCATTCGTCGACCACTGCAGGAGTTCTTCCCGACCACTGTCAGATCTCCGCCCGTTCATCGACCACATCGGAGTTTTATTCCCGACCGTTGTCGAACATCCGCTCGTTCGTCAACCATCGACAAGATGAATCCGACGAGGCAAAGATCACCAAATTCTAAAATCATCAAGGCATTCAAATGACCAATAAATGGTTCACAATCGATCATCCATTCAAACCACTCATTTTCATATTGGTCTTCCTCATATTTATAAGGCATGTAACTCTAAAAAAATTATAAATAACTCACATTCTTCACAGGAAAGGGTAGGTGAAGAAAAGGAAAAAGAAGAAAGGGAGCGAATCAAGCTTTATAATTCATTCACACTTTAGTGGATCCTTATCGTTTGTGTTGGTCCCCGTAGTTTTTCCCTTTCTACATTTTTCCACATAAAAAAATTCTGATGTTCTTTTCTCTCTCAAATATCTATTGGTGTGCCAGATATACGTACATTGCAAGACGTTTATTGTTTTACTCTACTGCCGCGTATATTCTTGCCTGCAACAATACTCATTTTAAAATAAAAAGATAATTTAAAACTAAATTTAATTAAATTTAAATCATGAGTTAATCCCTAACGAGATGAAATGCGATTAACTGTTTAAATAAATTTGCACGTCTAAAAAAATTTCTCCGGTGGTGAATGGTGGAGAAAAAATTCAAATATCTGCATTTTCATAAAACTCCCTACAAATTTTTAAATTTGAAGAGAGCTCTCTGAAACCGAATGCAAAAAACTTTTATCGTATTATTATTTTAGTTTTGAAAACAACTGCGAATTTAATAAAATTGACTCTTTCCTTAATAAATGTAGCATTAGAGCTTCAAATTATAAACTACATCGTGTCGCTAACTAATGGACTAATCAATTTTTTATTTATTTCATAAGGCTGCAAATAAGATAATGCAAAAGACATTTTGCAGAAAAAATAAAATTCATAAATTATGTAAAATAGAAATGTTATTTGATAATAATTAAAAAAAAAAGATGAATCCAATGCATGTGATGAGACTGGTCAACGCGACTCTGAGAAAGAATTGGTCAAACCAACATTATCTCTTATTAAACTATTAATTTAATTGTGATTCAACGGTCGGATTCCTATATTTGAATTTCATTATAGGTGCGAGTCTTGGTCTTATATTTACTTGATCTCTTACGCTAAAACTCTTCTGAAAATATCAGAATAGAATTTTTTTAATTATCAAAATTATTTTAAAATGAGTATAATATGAGTTTTGATATAATATGAGTTTTGATGGATCATTTACTATTATATTATTTTCAAAATGAATTTAATGATTATAAAATTTATTTGGATTATATTCATATTCCAATTTGGCTTTACCATCGGATCTTCCTCAATAATGTTTAATTTGAGACAATTTTTAACAACTATTTTTTTATTATTTAAGAAAAAAAATTCTAAAATTTGTTTTAAAAAACAGTAAAAAACTATCACAACCAAAGACAACAGCTTCATTTTGGGATGTCTTTCTTATTTATTTGCTTCTTCTTTTAGATTGTAATCATAGTTTCTATTTGGTCATAATTTTATCATCATTTAAAAAAAAATTATTAAGAAGCAACTTTTTACAATATATTTGATAAAATTACATTCTCTACAACAATTTTAATAAAACGAGTGTCAATTTTGAGTAACGGGTCGGGTTCGGGTTGAACCTGAAATTGACCATGAACTATTCGGGTCAACCTGATCGAACTCGACCCGTTTTTTTACAAACGGGCCAGTTTTTCGGACCCTACTCTTCGGGTCTGGGTGAACTCGACAAGACCCAAATGACCTAGGGGCCGACAAAAAATTGCTAGTTTTCAAGTCAAAACATGTGTCAATCTCCGTTTTCAGGTCAATTTCGGGTTTCCAGTTCAACATGAACCCGACCTAGTTTTTGAAACCGGTCAATTTGTTGATCCCGAATCCGACTTGTTTCGGGTCCAGGTTTACCCTAACCCTGAATTTTTGGGTCGAGTTCAACTTAAGTTTTCGGGTCGTGTCAAATATTGACACCCCTAAGTTTTTATAATCACTTATACAAAAAAGTCATAGCCATCCCAAATAAACCCTAAATTCCAATGGTGAAAATTGCGACATACAAGGGGTGATGACAGAGAGATTATTCTATGTGGTGTATGTACACATCCGGAGGTCAACCTGGACGCGTCACGTCATTTAATGCACTGTACATTTGGTGACATGACGCACCCGAATTGACTTACGAACAAGTCCGAATACCGCACAGAATAATTTTTTTTGTGATGATGACCCTATTATCTAGGTCCACTCTACTTTTGAGCTTCATCCCTCCTTGTCAAGGCCCCTTTATACTTGTTCTGTCCAGGAGTTTTCGAGGCGGTAGAGAAATATAAAGTTTATCGTCTTAGCATTGTACGAAAATCTGACACGTAATCAGATAAGAGAGAGGGTTTAGCATTTATGAGACACCAAAATTTTTACGCGGAAAACCCTTGAAAATGGGGAAAAACCATGGGGCCCAGCCTAGTTCAAGTGAATCCACTAGTATAGCAGTTGATCACAAACGAGGCCTTTCCTTGGGGAAGGCCTTAACTTGATGTATATCTTATAGAGTACATTACAAGATGAGAATGCAAAGAGTCTCTGTTGATGTATTTGTTTAGTATGAAGGACTGTAATCGGTGGGAGACGTAAGTCGGAAGAACCGTAGTTGACGGGCGATGGAGGTCAGAAGGACTGCAGTCGGTGGACGACGTAAGTCGGGAGAACCATAGTCGGCGGGAGCAACGGCGGAGGGAAGGGGGAGCACGTGCCCCCCCACGTAGATTAGACCCCCCCCTAAAAAAATTTTCTAGCTCTGCCACTGGGCGGGAGACAGAGTCGAAAGGACTGTAGTCGGTGGGCGACATAAGTCAGAGGGACCGTAATCGGCTGGCAACGAAGGTCAGAAGGACTGTAGTCGGCGGGCGGCGGGGGTCGAAAGGACAGTTATATGACAACGGTGATCAGAAGGACTGTGTCAAGTATAAGTCCAACTATGGATAGAAATCCACTTTGGATAGTTATCCGGTGAAGTCCAGTTATGGATAGAAATCCCACTTTGGATAGTTATCCGGTGAAATTCCGATAACAGGTAGAATTGCAGTGCTAAGAAGAAATTTGGCAACAAGCAGAGATCTATCGTTGGGTAGAAGTCCGAATTGTTTTTGCGGCCGGGGAGAACTCTGGCGTTAGATGGTATTCAGACAAAACTCAATGTCAATTGGAGGTCGAGCATAATTCTGACGTCACTTGGGCGTCGGGCAAAATTCTGGCGTCACCTAGGCGTTCAGCAGAATTCCTTCATCACTTGGAGTTCGGGCGGAATTTTGGCGTCCTGTGAAAGTTGAGTAGAATTCCGGTTTTCCGTGGAAGTCGTGAGGAATTCTGGCGTTTGGAATTCTAGTTCCCCGTGGAAGTCGAGTAGAATTCCGTCCGCAGTGGTCGAGGAGGAGTTTCTTCCCTCCTATCCTTCTCTTCTTATTCTCTTCTGTTTCTTGCTCCTTGCTTGGCTCTTCCCTCCCTTCTCATGAGAAATGAGGGGTCTATTTATAGATATTCTGGAGTGGCATGCCTTGTAAATAGGTGAGAGATCAAGGGAAAATAGGGAGTGGTCGGATGGACGACCGATATTGAGGGGGTTGGTTGGAAGCTGATGAATGATAGAACATAATCGAACAACGATGATCAGAAGAGTCATAATCAGGCAACAATAGTAGGAGAGACCATAGTCGGTGGGTGACGGAGGTCAGAAAGACCGTAGTAGGACAACAGTGGTCTAGCGGAGAGCCGGTGGTGGCGTCGGGGTTGAGCTCCTAGTTTCTTCCAGCCTCTTAGCTTTCTTGAGTCCTCCAGAAAATGGCTTATATCGATTTCCTTGATCATAGAGCGTTTATCAAGCATGTAAGTCCCTTAATGATGTCAAAATTAAGAAGTCATGAGCTCATGGAATTTGAGTTGTTGAGCCACTTGATTTGATTATAAGCATGTCATATTTGGAGATTATTAAAAAATTAATGCTTTAAAACTTTCAAATGTGTTTTAATTCTTTGATTTGTTGTCGGATTGGACTGAATTTTATTTCATTGAGTTCGTCTCCTCGAGATGCTCAATTTGACAATAAGTTTGCTGAAATTAGAGTTTGGATTATCCCAAATTTAATTTTGAAAGTATTCAATTCAAATTCGCATCAAGATTAGCATATGATCAAGACATATTTTGTTGACATATCAAAGTTACTGAAATTATTCATTTTCATAAAAAAATTTGAAGATGTATATATGATATTTATAGTATGAATTTATAATAATTATTCGAATAATATATTCTCATAATTAAGAATATTCTTCTTTTTTTTTTGTTATAATTCTATATTCCTCTCTTCTCCTACTGTTATATAAATATGTCTTCATCACCAATAAAACTAAGAAAAAAATCAAATAAAGATATATCCATTGATCCATTGTATATAGACTATATAGTGAGTGCTGCTAACATTCGATGGAGGGTCTGATACCCTAATGAACAGAAGGGTTGTTTATCTGGTTAGCAGAATCCAAACAGAGAAAGAGAGGAAGAGTAGAAGGACAGAAGAGAGTACTCGTACAATAAGCTTTAATTATCACTTATTTCAGAATGAAGGGGATGAAAGTTACAGGAGCTTGTTAAGTGAGGATGACTACTTTGCTTGGACGGTGGAGATGACTAGTCAGGCAGGGGTTGTGTGCATTCCGAGTCATTTCGGGTAATTCCCGGGTTCCCGGGCAACCCAAACCCGAACCGATTTTTCAAACGGGTCGGTTTTCATGACCCGAACCCGACCCGCTTCAGGTTCGGGTCAACCCAAACTCTAAATTTTCGGGTCAGTTTTTTCGGTTCATGTCCAATATTGACAGGTCTACCCGACAATACTCAAATGACCCAGGGGCCGACAAAAAATTGCTAGTTTTCAAGTCAAAACATGTGTCAATCTCCGTTTTCTAGTCAAAACAGGTCAAATTCGGGTTTCCAGTTCAACACAAACCAGACCTAGTTTTTAAAACGGGTCGATTTGTTGATCCCGAACCAGACTTGTTTCGGATCCAGGTTTAGGTCGAGTTCGAGTCGGATTTTTGGGTCGTGTCAAATATTGACACCCTTACGTTTTATAATCACTTTTACAAAAAGTTATAGCCATATCAAATAAACTCCAAATTCCAATGGTGAAAATTGTGATAAACAAGGGGTGATGACCAGAGAGATTATTCTGTGTTGTTTGTACACATTTAGAGTCCAATCCGGACGTATCACGTCATCCAATGCATTGTATATTTGGTGATATGACGCACCCGAATTGACTTACGAACACATCCGGATACCTCACAGAATAATTTTTTCGTGATGACGACCCTATTGTCTAGGTCCACTCTACTTTTGAGCTTCATCCCTCCTTGACAAGGCCCCTTTATACTTCATATAAAATAGTAAACAGAATTATTACTTTGCTTAAGTCTTTCATTATTGCTCTTATAAGAACCACAGTTTTTAATCGCAAAACTGAAATATTTGCTCTGTAACCTCATACTCATTGTGCTCCTCTTTGACATAGCTGAAAATTATTGATAATATGAGATTCATTGTATTGGTAAGTTATGGTTAATTACCTGAGAGATCACCAACAGTAAAGTTTTGCTGATTTGACCAAGCAGGTAGTTGATGCGACCGCACTTCGCGCACGGCGATCCTCTTCAAGAAGATTCGCTACCATGAGGAATGAAGTTAGTTTGGACTCACACACATAGCACATACCTATGAATCGAACTTAATACCTCATAGTTGATAGTCAAAATAGTCAACCAATAGACTAAGAAAAGCTGAGTTACTCAAAGAAACTCGAAAAACTATTAGTAGTGTCCAAAATGAGCTGAGCAAATTAGGGCAAATTATTACGTCCGGTGTCCGGATTCATCCGGACACCAATCCAGACATGCCACATCACCAAAATACACCGGGACCCAGCATATTCGAGTGACGTGGCGCATCTGAATTGGTGTCCATATTTCGCCGCAAATTAAGGTAGGAATAAGAAAAGAGTTGAGCATTGATGAAGATAACGAATGGGACAAATTTTAAAATAGGGTATAATAAATAAAGTAATTATAAAAAAATAGGTTAATAAAAAATTTTAAAAAATAGACATAGCATCCCGTTGGACGGATGATTGACATGTAGGTTGGGATTGGTAGTAGAAAATATGAGATATATTTACCTATTTCTAATGGGATTTCTGATTTCGTATAGAGTCGGAATTTTTTGAGTTGGACCAGGTCATTTTCGGATTTTCGGGTCAACCCGAACCCGATCTGATTTTTGAAGTGGGTCGATTTGTTGAACTCGAGGACTCTAACCTAATTCTTCGGATCAACTTCGGGTTAAGTTTTCGGAACGTGTCAAATATTAATGCACCTATTTAAGAGCCAACTAATACTTCATTCAAAAAAATTTTAGGCCGACTTTCGCTTGTTAAACAAACGGTTAGGCATACTTTTAATTTTTTTTATTAATCTAATTGTTATTATTACTTTATTTATTATACCCTATTTTAAACTTTATCTTACTGAAAGTAGAGGATATTTGTATATTCCATATTAATTATATTAAAGATTAATTAGAAAGTTTTTTTAAGGAGGTCATTATTGAGAGTGTGTCCAGAATCCAAAAAACAGTAATATGTACAAAAAGAAAAAAATAGTGATTGGATGAAAATAGATATAGCTAAATTTATTGTGTAATATAAAGGCTGGCAAAATTTGGTTGCAACATTTATTTGTATCTAAGTAGAAGTAGGAAGAATTTATATAAATTGGGCCGTAATTAGCTATTCTGTAAGCGGCTCGATTTGTTGTAATTTTTGAGAAATTATTCTGTGTGAACATCCTATGGTCCGGAGATTATCAATCATAATACGTCACATTATTCGATACACAATGGTATCATGTACCGGTACTAAGCAAAAAAATGATGTGGCGTGTTCTGGTTGGTCTCCGGACGCCATCCAAGATCCACATATAATAATTTTTTTGTAATTTTTATAGTCAAATCGAGCATCTGACAATGATGAATATGATCAAGGGGATAAATATTAAAGATTTAATGGGGTTTTTAAAAGTTTGGTTTAATTTATTTAAATATCTATCTCAAAAAGCTTTAAAACTAGATGATTTTTCACGCAAGAGAGGTTCAAGAACTGAAAGAGCTAACAAATTTCATTATATTAATGACAACCGTAAGAGTGTCAAAAAAATAATCTGACCAATCAACTTGAATCTAACTCGACCAGAATAATTTATGTTTGAGTTGATATGTTTAATAAATAAGTTGAGTTCAGGTTAACCTGTATATTCGATTTTAACCCATTTATTTTTTTTTAATAATTATTTTACTTGTTGGTGTAATCATCTTAAATTTTGTTCAATTTATCTAAACTTAAGGGTTGTCATTTTATAACAAAATTATTATAATCGCAATAGGTTATCAGGTCATTCAGATTATTAATCACCGTAAAAAAAAACTATTAATCAAAATTAGAAACTTCCTTCGAAGCTAATCAGACTCTTTAAGTAGAGATCAAATTAGTTCTTTCATATGATCATAAGATCATTTATGTCTATATTTAAAAAAATAAAGGATTAAAATAGAATTTTTTAATAGTTCATAAAGTTTTATATCTTTATCTCTTAAAATAATATATATTTTTCACAAGTTATACATTGATTACATTCATATATTCAGTGATAAGTGAGAGGTTTATTTATAGGCGCAGAGTTTCTTTGAATAATTTTCTTAACTTTTTCATATTAGGAAAGAATCTATATTAGGAAACAAGGAAGCAAACCGACTTTGCATAGGAAATTTGTTATTGTCACTCGCGTGTTAGCTTAATGGTAATCTGAACCAGTTTCCTGCTTTTGGATTTGACCGTTGGATTTGAATTTATTTATCATAAAAAAAAATTAAGAGGAGTTATTTGAAGAAAATAGAATAAAAAGGTCCAAAGAAAAAGACTACTAAAAAGATATAAGTAGTAAACAATCATTATATATTCTTAATTTTTAAAATATTATTATATATTGATAATTATATTTTTATTAAAAAAAGTTTCTAAATTTTAATCAAAATAAATATAATTGTTTAAATTTGATTAAATAGTTTGTAATTTTATTTTAAATTATTCAAGTATATGTATAACTACGAGTTTAATATTTATCCCATGTTTTATTAATTTCATTAATTTAATTACAACAAAAATTAGATATTATATATTCCATATATAAAATAATTTATCTTCATAAGAAAATAATATGTGATAGAGATATCTTTCATTATTTTCTATTTATTTTTTTTATTAGCCTCTCCCTTTCATCCTCTTCATTCTCTTTCTTTAAACTACTACATAGACAACACCTCTATAATATTTATATCTACAAAACAAGAAAAGTGGTCCAGATTATCATTAAACTAGCCCGCGGGTGATAATAACAAATTTCCTTCAGTTGGTCGGCTAGCTGCCTTGTTTCCTAATATAACTATAACTCCCTGTAGCGGTGTTGCCACTTTCCAAATTTGAATCAGATTAAAACAAAAACCCTTCGTCTATAAATAAATTTCACCATTGCCATTGCTCTCGCTAACTCTCAAGAAACATGGCGTCGGTGCTGTACGAAATCACAGCCGCCGATCTTGCCGCAGCAAACCAGCTTTTGGCTTTAAGCGGCGGCGGCGGCGATGGCGGTGGTGGCAATGGCAGTGAATTCATATTGAGATCGATGGGGTCGACGGAAAGCTTGGAAGTGAGTAGGCGGCGGCCGAGATTGAAGAAGTATCGAAGAATCTGCGATTTATATTTGACTGCGGCGGTGGTCAGCGGCGGCGATCAAAGCGATTTCCGGTGGGGAAGGGAGATGATTTATTGATGAGAGGATAGTTAGCTTAATTAGATATCTTATTATGGACTTAATGAGAGCTCTGTTTTTTTTTTTTTTTTTTTTAGGGGGTTTTGAAGGAATTAAAGGATATGTAAATTTGAAAATGCTGATATTAAGTAATTGGATTTGCTTTAGAAAATTTTCAGAAATCTGTTCTAAAAAATTGTTCTTTGATTAAGGATTCAATTTTGACAGTTTTTTCTTACAGTCTTTAAGAATTTTTTACATTTGAAATTTGCTGTAGAAAACAGTTAGAAAACTATCTAAAACGAAGCTTAAATCTTCTGTTAGTAAGAAGTCTTCAGAATTATTGTTTTCCATTCTTATTTTACTTCTCAGTCTTGTTTGGAAGGATAAGGCCATGGCTATGCATCAAAGGAACAGAAAGCAGACAGAAAAGCTTTTGTAAAAAGAATTGATCAGATAATATCAGCAAAAGATAAAATTTTGATATTGATTAAAATAAAAATAGCTCTACCAGTCAACTTAAAAACCAGAAAGAGAGAGAGAGAGAGAGAGAGAGAGAGAGAGAGAGAGAGACAGAGAGAGAGAGAGAGACTTAGCTCCCCTGTTTGTAGTAATATTTGCTCTGTTTTACAGGTCTCAGCAGTCATGGCAGCCATCATCTAAACCAGTATCAATCTACCGTTAGATGCCACTCACACTGGTCATCTCCACCGTCCAAGCAAAATAGTCATCGTCACTTAACGAGCTGCTGCAACTTTCACCTCCTTCGTTCTCTAAATAAGTGATAATTAAAGCTTATTGTACGAGACTACGAGTACTCTCTTCTCTCCTTCTACTCTTCCTTTCTTTCTCTGTTTGTATTCTGCTAACCAGATAAACAACCCTTCTCTTCATTAGGGTATCAGATGCTCCATCGATTGTTAGCAGCACTTACTATGAACAATGGATCAATGGATATATCTTTATTTGATTTTTTTTTTCTTAGTTGTATTGATGATGAAGACATATTTATATAACAGTAGGAGAAGAGAGGAATATAGAATTATAATAAAAAAAGAATATTCTTAATGATGAGAATATATTATTTGAATAATTATTATAAATTCATACTATAAATATCATATACATCTTCAAATATTTTTATAATAATGAATAAGTTCACTAACTTTGATATGTCAACAAAATATGTCTTGATCATATGCTAATCTTGATGCAAATTTGAATTGAAAACTTTCAAAATTAAATTTGGGATCATCCAAAGTCTTATTTCAGCAAAATTATTGTCAAATTGAACATCTCTAGGAGACGAACTCAACGACATAAAATTAAGTCCAATCCGACTACAAATCAAAGAATTAAAACATATTTGAAAGCTTTAAAGCATTAATTTTATAACCAAATAATCTCTAAATATGACATGCTTATAATCAAATCAAGTGGCTCAACAAGTCGAATTCCATGAGCTCGTAACTTCTTAATTTTGACATCATTAAGGCACTTAAATGCATGATAAACGCTCTATGATCAAGAGAATCAATATAAGCCATTCTCTGGAGCACTCAAGAAAGCTAAGAGTATGCAAGAATTTAAGAGCTCCACCCCGATGCTACCATCATTAAGGCACTTACATGCTTGATAAAGGCTCCTACTACGGTCTTTTTGACCTCCGTCACCCACGGACTATGGTCTCTCCTACCAATGTTGCTTGATTATGACCCTTCCAATCATCGTTGTTTGACTATGGTCCCTCCGACTACTATTAACCAATTACGGTCATTCCGACATTTGTCATCCACTGACTACAGTCCCTCCAACCGTTGTTCGAATATGATCCTTCCGACCACAGTTACCTACCAACTATGGTCCCTCTGACCATCATCGACCATTATCGCCTTACTACAGTCCTTTGACCTCCGTTTCATTTTTCTTTCATTTTTAATTTGCTATTTTTTAAGTCCTTCAAACCAAACAGAGCCCAAAGAATATTCAGCAAAAATTCAGGCCCAGTTCAAAAGCATTATGGGCCTAATAAAAATCTATCGATAAAAAAATTTTAATAGACTTATATTCTCCACTCAATTTGGTTAAATTTAAATAATATAAATTAAAAAAATTTAATCAATTTTGTTTATTATTTTTAGTATTTTAAGAAGGAATATTTATTTATATTTTAAATTTAATTTTAAAATTTTAACAAGAGAATTTACATTAAAAATAATATATTTATTTTTTTTTAATTTTTTATTTATCATTAAATTGTTTTTATAAAATATGAGATTGGTTTGCTAAGAAAATATGATTTAAAAAGCACAAATAATTTATCAAAAAACTTATAAATATAAAAGTTAACCTACTTTATAATTATGAACGATATCTTATAATG
Source organism: Dendrobium catenatum (assembly GCF_001605985.2). Taxonomy (NCBI): domain Eukaryota; kingdom Viridiplantae; phylum Streptophyta; class Magnoliopsida; order Asparagales; family Orchidaceae; genus Dendrobium; species Dendrobium catenatum. The sequence goes on along the minus strand of NW_021320057.1, from coordinate 2,794,926 downwards.
ATAATGAAATTTGACCAAAGAATTTCAATTTTTTTGAAAAATTAACAGACTTAGTATTTTTGTGTAAGATATTTATTTGATATAAAAATATAATTAAAATGAATTTAAAAATTAAAAATTAATTATAATTATTGATTCATAAATACTTATATATATAAATATTAAGTATATTATTATTTTTTTCAAAGCTTTCAAATTAAATGTGGTTAGATATCTATGATGGGTGAGGTCTAACAACCATAAAGAATTAATACAGATACAGTCTTTAAAATATTTTGGTGTATTCTCTTTTTCTTGGCTTATAAATGATTGCTGGAAGGGTTAGAGACAACTTACATATACAATAAACAACACTGACTGTTTAGCTAACTACTTTGGTTGGAAGTGATCCAATTAGCTAGTTTGCTGACTTATTTTATAAGTGTATCTTATTTCAACTCAAATCTTATGCTTTGTTTGGGAGCTTAAGAGCATATACATGCTCTAGGCTGAGGTAGAAGATATTTGAATAATGTGTCAAAACGAGTTTTTAGTCAAATCCGGAATTGACCCGGGTCCAACGGGTTGAAGCTAACCCGACCCAATTTTATAATCAGGTCAGAATTTTCAACTCTGTCCCGACCTTCTGGGTTACATGGTTGACCCAACTCACTGACTTGAATCTCATTCTTACCAACGCGGGTAGTTCGGGTGCGAGCTGTGCAGGTGTAGGGGCCCTGTGCATACGACCTTTCGGGCGAGCGTGGCAATGTAGGCGTAGGTCTGGGTGTGGTTCATGCGGAAGCGAGTGCACAGGGCACGTACGCAAGAAGCCCACAGGTGTGGTGTGGATACGAGCGAGCAAGAGCATGCGCAGGCACAAGCTCAGGTTTGATTGCGTTGTGGGCAGGGCGCGAGCCCGGGATCGTGCTGCAGGCCAGGTATATGGGTCATTTCAGTTTTCCATGTCAACTTAAATCGACCAGATTTTGTAAATGGGTTGAAGTCTCAAACCCGAGCCCCATCCATATGGCAAACAGGTTGACCCAAACTTAAAAGTTTTTAGATAGGATCCAGGCTAGGTTCCGGGTCGGGTCAAATAATGAGACCCTTGATTAGTTGAAGTCATAGATCAACATGATATATTGCCTATACGAAGAGTTAAAAAGTGAAGAGAGAATAATATTTTCTTGGTAATATTGTGTTGAATATGATTGTGTTGATCAATCCAGTTGTACTATTAACTTAGACCTCAATTCAATTGGTTGATTTCGCAAGGGGTTGCAAGGGAACCTCCCTTATTTTGGGTTTGGGGGACTTGCCCTCGATTTTTTTTTGTTCAATCATATAGTGTTGAGCCACTATATACTTTAGCACTGCAGTGCAATACAACCGTGCTAGTTAGAGACAATGAGCAGAGCGAAGTGGTGCTTCAAACCTGGGCCATGCAACATTGTCAACCAATCTTGAGATAGAGAGTAGAGAGCTAAACCCCATCGATGTGGCGTTGCGAGCTAGCTAGTGCAGTTGAAGAGTATGAGTGTATCACACTAAAGAGCATGCATGTGAAGAGTAAAGAAAAACAAGGTGAGAGTGAAGGAGAAAGACCTATGTATAATTTCTCACAATTTTCATAGTGAATTTCTTAGAGTGGCGTGGCTTCTTGATTTTTTCCCAGTTTCAATTTTTTCCATATTAAATCTTGGTGCTCTTTCTTTTCACTACATTTTCTCTTTTTTTTTTTCTTCGTAAGGCATTTATTCCCATCATTAACTAAGATTCTCCATGTTAAATCTTTGAGATAGAAAGCAAATGGAAGCATATCTTGATACATTAAATAATCCTAAATTTAATTTGCTCACTTTAATCTAAAGTTTAAGATAAGATATAATACACACTTAATTACATGCATGTGTTATCACACATATTTAACTATTTTCTAACACAAAGATGATACAAATGCAATGAAAAAAAAATAATAATAAACAATTTCTAATTTTGTCCTAAATATCCAGTAACAAAGTTTGCTTACATAATTCTATAAATAATTAATCATTAGCTAAAGAACAAACTTAGGGTTTAGTAACTGATGTCATGAATGAAGCCTATGTACGTAGTTTATTAATGATCTATGACTTTTATTGGTTAATTATAAATTATAATTAGTGATTGTGATCAGCATTAATCAGTGCGTCAAATAATTAAACTTACTTTAAACGTCATCTTTGTTTGTAAAATATATATATGCCATAAAAATTTATAATATTATGTCTTTTTTTTTTTTTTTTTTGTTTAGCAGCTCGTTCCTCTTGCAACATTTCAATTAAGAAATTATAATAACGAGTATTGACTTTGAATTTGTTAGGGCATCTCCAACCTCACTGCGTTTGCAAACTCAGTTCAAGAACTGAGACTCTACAGTGCGGACACCGGACGGGAGAACCGCTCGGTATTGCGCTCGGCACCGAGTGCGGTACACTTTTGAGGTGGCGTGATGCATTTTTATTGGTTTTTGGACGACGTCCGGTGTGCCTTAGAAAGGCGCAAAAAAAATTACACAAAATAAATATAAAAAATTATATATGATGTGATTAATACAGATAGACATACACGTGAACTAGTTTGATGATTTACCCAATGAGCATTATCTCTGGCCCCCTCCTTTCATGTGAATAACTTGGGCAAGTCTTGTAGGGCAAGTGCCTTGAGGGAGTCTTCGAGGCTTAGCATGTGAGGCGAGTTTATTAAAGTGAATCTCTAAAAACGGGAGAAAAACTCCTTTGAATGACAAGTGAGTCTCATGGGTGGAAGTGGTTGTTAGTCACGGAAGAGTTCAAACAGTGAAGTCGTGGTGATGGCCTGATGGGCTTCATAAGCATGAGCTTTCTATAACTCCATCGGGGACATCTGCAATAGGCAGGTGACCTGAATTAATTGCGAACAAACTTGCGGTGTCCGGATCGTTCGGAGGTGAATCCGGGCGCACCACGTCACCCCGATGCACCGGGTCCGAGGTGATGTGGCGCGTCCGGATTCTCATCCGGATGAATCCAGACACTGCACGTAATAATTTGCCCTGCTAGGGATGGCACCTCTCCACAAAGACCTGCTTAGGCGAGCCCTTTGAAAGACCCTGTCGAAAATGATTGCACCTTTGGCTTAATCTTCCAAGGTCTCTGTAAGGGGAAGTGACCTTTGCTCGATCGCAGGGAGAAAAGCTTTCTTTGGGCAATTTGTTATTTAGACTGATCAATGCTCATAGTCGAGCTCCTTGATAGGACAGGGCCTATTTAAATACTTAACGAGTTATCTACGTATATATGTCTATAAGATCCTTATTTGCCTCCGAAACTTTTCAGATCTTTTACTTCTTCTTTTAAAACTTCTTAAATCTATATTCCTCTTATCAACATATACGGTTTGTTGATCTGTCAGTGTCCTCCTCATATTATTCTAAGTCAGCCAGCCATGCAAATTTGATTTCCAGCACTCTTAGATGAAGTGTACTAGTTAATCCCAAGTCTCTATCACTTAGGTTACGGAGGGGAGAAATTAACAGTGATTTATTTGTTAAACTCTCTTAATTCAAAGCTAAAAGCTTTCATTATCAAATCAAATAGCTAACTAAACACGTATTGTTCTTCCAAATGTTAATTAATTTCCACTAAAAAACAGTCGACTGTCCCCATCTGATGATGGCTTAGCTTCAACTCTTCAATCATACTACTTACCAAAATGATTCTCGTACCAACTCCTTTAATAAATCTAAGCTTAATTATATCTCTTCTCACTATATAATTATACCAAATATCTCCCTTCTTCTCCCAGCACTAAGAATTCATATATCAAACTCTCTGCATGGCAAATATGCTTACAGTCTTTGCTTCATCTATCCTCTTAACGATCTTCTCTATTCGTTCCAGTTCTAATGCTCTTAACATCAACTACTATAACAATTCTTGCCCGAATGTTGAAAGCTTGGTTACTGTCGCAGTTAAGAAGGCGATAGCAAATGATGGAACTGTTCCAGCTGCGCTGCTTCGCATGCATTTTCATGACTGTTTCATCAGGGTTTGTTTCAGCTCCTTCGATCCATCTTCTTCTGCTAAAAACTGTCTTAGCTCCATTGAATTTGTTGAAAGTTATCAACTTTGTTCCATGATATAAAGCTATAGTAGAAGAAATTGATTTTTTTGTTTTGGTTTGATGATGTGAAGGGGTGCGATGGATCGGTGCTGTTGAATTCGACGCAGCAGAACAGTGCAGAGAAGGATGGCCCTCCCAATATCTCACTGCACGCATTCTATGTGATCGACCGTGCGAAGAAGGCAGTGGAGAGCTCGTGCCCAGGTGTTGTATCCTGTGCTGATATACTCGCGCTTGCAGCAAGAGATGCTGTGGCCTTGGTATGATATTTCATTTTTTTTATTATTAATTTCTTTGGTTTTTAGTTCATTGTAACAAAAAAATTTAATTTATTAATTTGATAATTAGTAGAATTTTCATTCTTCGCATAATAATTGGTAAGCTTTTTGGGATAATTTTTTTTATTGTTTTTTAAAATAATTTTTAGTTAAAAAATTTTATCCTAAAAAATAACTTTAGAAAATATTAGGAAAGCTATCTCAAATGAAGCCTTAATTAGATTTTAATAAAGGCATCATTTGGGATGGCTTTTATATTATTTCTTAAATTAACTTTTTAGTATAAAAATTTTAAAAAAATATCTTTAAAAAAGGTTGTGAAAATCGGACCGGACATCGAACCGGAAGAATGAGAGGTTCATGGTTCGACCAATCGAACCGGGGTCGAACCGGATGACGTAATAAATAATAATATAATTAAAAATAATAAAATTAACATAGTAATAATGACAATTTATTCATTAAAATTTTATAATTCTAAGAATTTTTAGACTAAAAAATAAATAAAATTCATACATATATAATATATTACATAATTTTAAAATTAAATATAAATAATTATTATATTTATGTTATATATTTAAATATAAATAATTACTAATTTTAAATTTGCTTCGCCCAGCGAGGCCTCTCCATTGCTGACCTCGTTGCGCTCTCTGGTAATTAATTAATTAAGCACTTCATTAACGTTAATATTTAGTTAGCATTAGTATTTTTAAAGGATTTTAATCAAACTGTTAGTTCTTTTCTTAATGGCTTAAAACAATATTGCTAGATGATTAAGAGGAAAATTTGAGAATATTTATCTTGATTCAAATTTGATAAGAATCACATTTATTTTTGTTGCGTCCTGGAGTATTCGCGGCGGTAGAGAAATATATAGTTTAACGTCTTAGCATTGTACGAAGATCCAGCACACAATAAGATAAGTGAGAGAGTGTAGCGTTCATAAGAGACACCAGAGTTTTTACGTGGAAAACCCCTGAAAAGGGGGAAAAACAACGGGGTCTGGCCCAGTTTGAATGAATCCACTAGTATTTGTAGTTGATTACAAATGAGGCCCTTCTTAGGGAGAAGGCCTTAGCTTGATGTTACAAATGTACGACATATAAAACGTATTACATTATGGGAGTTACAATAATCAACATAGACATGTTTGTTTGGTTGGAAGGGCCATTGTCGGCAAGAGACAGAGGTCAGAAGGATCGTAGTCAGCAGAGCTCCGACATACAAATGTTTCGACATACAACCTCGGATAGGTCTTACATCCTTGGTGGATTCTCTCGACCTTTTCCACACAGGTTAATGTCATCGAACAAATGTTCTGACATACAACCTCAGATAGGTCTTATATCCTTGGTGGATTCTCTCGACCTTTTCCACACAGGCTGGTTAATGTCATCTAACAAATGTTATGACATACAATCTCGGATAGGTCTTACATCCTTGGTGGATTCTCCTGACCTCATCCACACAGGTTAACGTCGTCGAGCAAAGGCTCCGACATATAACCTAGGATAGGACTTCTACCCGACATCAGACTTCTTCATGTCGTCGGACTTCTGCTCGTCAGCGGACTCCTACTCGTCGTCGGACTTTTGATCGTCGACAAACTTTCATCGGTCTTCTGCCCAATGCCGTACTTCTACCCGACGTCGGACTTCTGCTCGTCAGCGGACTCTTACTCGTAGTCGGACTTCTGCTCGTCGATGAACTTTCGTCGGTCTTCTACCCGACGTCGGGCTTCTCCTTGTCGTCGGACTTCTGCTCGTCAACGGACTCCTACTCGTCGTCGGACTTCTGCTCGTCGATGAACTTTCATCGGTCTTCTGCCCAAGGCCGTACTTCTACCCGACGTCGGACTTCTCCTTGTTGTCGGACTTCTGCTCGTCAGCGGACTCTTACTCGTCGTCGGACTTCTACTCATCGATGAACTTTCGTCGGTCTTTTACCCGACGTCGGGCTTCTCCATGTCGTCGGACTTCTGCTCGTCGACGAACTTTCGTCGGTCTTCTACCCGACGTTGAACTTCTACCCGACGTCGAACTCCTACTAGTCGTCGAACTTCTGCTCGTCGACAAACGTTCATCGGTCTTCTACCCGACGTTGAACTTGTACCCGACGTCGGACTTCTCCTTATCGTCGGACTTCTGCTCGTCAGCAGACTTTTGCTCATCAACGAACTTTCGTCGGTCTTCTACCCGACGTTGAACTTCTACCCGATGTCGGACTTCTCCTTCTCATCGGACTTCTGCTTGTCAGCGGACTACTACTCATCATCGGCTTCTCACTCGATTGCTAATTGCAACGCGCCCTCGAACTCTCTCCTTTGGCTCCACACTCGATCGTTGACTGCTAATGGGCTTCAACTCGATCGTCCATCGCCAGCAAACTTCCGCTCAAATGGCGAAGAAAAATCACGTAACTCCTGCACGCGAGGAGGGGCGCTAATTCGAGCAAGGAAAATTTCACACTCGCAAATAGCGGGAGCCTCAACCGTCAGAAAGCCGTGGGGGGAGGAAGAGAAATCCCGTAACTTCTGCACTTGATGAGTGGCGCTAATTCGAGCATGAGAAATTTCCCGCTCGCAAATAGCAGAAGCCTCAACCATTAGAAAGCCGTTGGGGAAGGAAGAGAAATCCCGTAACTCCTGCACGCGAGGAGGGGCGCTAATTAGAGCAAGGAAAATTTTCCACTCGCAAATAGCGGAAGCCTCAACCGTCAGAAAGCTGTGAGGGGAAGGAAGAGAAATCTCGTAACTCCTGCACTCAAGGAGGGGCGCTAATTCGAGCAGGAGAAATTTCCCGCTCGCAAATAGCGGAAGCCTCAACCATTAGAAAGCCGTGGGGAAAGGAAGAGAGATCCCGTAACTCCTGCACGTGAGGAGGGGCGCTAATTCGAGCAAGGAAAATTTCTTGCTCGCAAATAGCGGAAGCCTCAACCGCCAGAAAGCCGTGGGGGAAGGAAGAGAAATCCCGTAACTCCTGCATTCGAGGAGGGGAAGTTTCCCACTCAAAAATAGCATAAGCCTCAGCCGCCAGAGAGCCAGATGGAGAAAGAAAGAGAAGTTGCAAATTTTCTAAAGGCCTAGGAGGCATATTTATACTTTTTTGGAGAGAAGGGGGGAAGTTTCTAGAGTTCTCCATAATTTTTGAATTTTTCCGAATTTTTTTCGAAATTTTTAGGAATTTTTTGAGACTTTTTAGTAATTTTTTGGGCCCCACACGCTCAATAAAAAAAAAATTAAAATTTGAATTTCGGCCAGCAACTACCGGCCAAACCGCGCGCCCCTGTTCGGTCGTCAATGTTCCCGGGCTCCGATTTTTAGCCCGGACGGACCAAATTAAATGTTTTTGGGGTCCTTAGACACGTTTTTTGACATTCCAGACTCGATTTTGACACTTTCGGAGCTCAATAGGGTCTCTACGATCAAGTTTGAGCAAGCATTTAATTTTTTGAATGCAATTTTTTACGTTTCGAGTAAAAAAAATTGTCGACGCATATATTTTCGGACTCCTTGAGCTTCGACGTCCGAAAATAGGGGGGCAACTAATACGTTATCACAATATTATCTTGATTGGGCATGAATCTCAAGGCAAAATCAGTTCGGAAACTTCAAAAATTAAATTCGAGAGCATATGAACTCCGATTTCAACGAGCTTACAATCAAATTGAGCGTATCGGAAATATGAATCCAACGACACCAAATTTGACCCAATCCGAGTCCAAATGGGTCCGAATCAAGGACCCGAAGCGTTGTTGGAAGATTCAAACCACAATTTCAGTTACCAAACGGTCTTCGATTTTAACGAGCTTATACTCGAATCGAGCGGCTAGACGAGAAGAATCCAACGAGCCTAAGATCACTGAATTCTGACTTCATTAAGATCTTCAAATGTCCAATAAATGGTGCATGATCAAAGGATTCGATATCGGTCGTCCATTCAAACCACTCCCAATTCGCCCATTATCTCACACCTATTTACGGGCTATGCCACTCTAGAAAAACTATAAATATAGCCCTCATTCTACACAAAGGGGACTCAAGTAAGAGAGAAAAGAAGAAGAGAAGAAGGAGGAGAAGGAAGAAGCTCTTCCTCGACCACCAACTTCCATGTGATGCTGAAATTCTTCCCAATTTGCAACAAAGTTCCCTTCTGACGTTGAAACTCCGCCCAAGTGAAGCTGGAGTTCTCCTTTGCCACCAACAGACGTCGGACTTCTACCCGACGTCGAACCTTCACTCTTTGCCAAGTTTTCTACCCGACGCCGGACTTCTACCGGTTATCAAAAAAAAATCTCTTATTATTACAGACGGATTGGAAATTGAAAATTTTCCCCAAAAAATGTGAATTTTCGACGGAAATGTAGTCGATGGGTTTTCTGCTAAAAACTTTATAGCAGTTTATCCACCAAAAATCCCGTCGATAAGTTACCGGCGGAATATCTGACAGTTACAATACCGCTACTACTGGCGGATAAAATTCCGTTAAGATTTTTCTGTGATGCTATAACAACTTCATAAAATATTGCAGTCGTCTTAAACAGATCCTAAATCTTGGTGATCAACATATTGGCCAAAATTTTAATAATTTATGAAACATTTTCATTATAAAAATACATAATAAAAATTTCAATAAACATAAATCACTTAATTTCAAATTAAAACATACTAATTAAAATTTTCTCCAAACTGAATAAATTTTCATGCCATGCCACCATTGACATTTTTCATCCATGCAGGAGGCCACACTCTAGGTTTTGCGCATTGCTCCTCCTTCCAAAACCGGATCCACAACTTCAACCAAAGCGTCGACGTTGATCCCTCCCTGAGCTCTTCCTTCGCCGTTGGCCTCAGAAAGATCTGCCCCGCTCACAACAAGGTGAGGAGCGCCGGCGCCGGCTTGGACTCCACCGCCACCATCTTCGACAACGCTTACTTCAAGCTTCTTCTTCAAGGGAAGAGCCTCTTCTCCTCCGACCAGGCCTTGCTCACCAACCCAAGAACTAAGCAACTAATCACTCAATTTGCGAGCTCTCAGGCGAAATTTAACGCAGAATTTGTTAAGTCGATGGTTAAGATGGGCAGTCTGAAGGGAGGGAAGGAGGTGAGGCTTGATTGCAGGTTTGTGAGGTGAGGGAAAAGGGGCTGTTTTGTAATTTAAATATTGTGTAGGGAGGGTTTTGCTTTTTTGGTTTTTGTTTGTGAGGGAGAAATAATGGTGAGATAGCAACAAGTTAACCTTCCACTTTTTTTTTTTAAATAAAGTTAAGGCTTATAGATAAAGTCTTTTAATGTTTCAAGATTTATCTTCATAATTTAAAATTTTATATTATAATTATATTCTATTTTAGAATAATCTTCCCTTTGGATGTGATATGAATTTTTTTTTATGATAATATGTAATGCAAAAATATTAGATAAGTAATGTGTTAGGAATTCTCATTGAAAACATAGTTAAAATTTATATATTAATGTTTATTTAAAAATTTAAGATTTATTGTGACAAATAGATCGTAATTTCAACATGCAAAAGTTCATATAATTGAGGATATTATGAAGTTTATAACTAATTGAAAATTTCAAATTTCAATTGCTTCTACTACTATGTGGTTCTATTGCATATTTCTCTTAGATAATTTTATATTGCATTACCTTATGGACTTGGCTTCATTTGGGACGGCTTTCTTAATACTTTTTAAAGCAATTTTCTAATACAAAAATTTTAATTTTTTGTACTAGAAAGTTGGTTTAAGAAACAGAAAGAAAGCAGTCCCAAACGAATCCTTAGTTTTAGTCGTATGTTTTCATGTGAACCTTTGTCTAAAGAGAGAGGTGGGACCACCAACACCAATGAATCCACATTGTCACCTCTACGATCTATTGATCTTAGCTTCATCGCTTAGGTTGTGCCGCCATTGATTACGCATTTTAACTCTGCTCATGACATGAAACTTAATCTTAAGAAGTGATTTATAACTACATACTCCAAGTACATTCTCTCTACGATTTTCTTATCTACTTTCTTTCATCACATTCAGACATTCGTTTCAAGTCTAGTCCTAGTGCACATCTTGGCCTTTAAGATGGGGGTCCAATGAATCCACACCTACTTTCTTCTCACATCCTAACTTCAAATCTTTTATTTAATACACTCTCAAAATAGAGAAATTATTCTCTGCAGTCACCAAACGGTCGAGAGGCGAATTAGAACACGTCACGTCGTCCGATACTGAGCGGTACATAATAGAGGTACACAGGAAATTAATGGCATGATGCCTATTTCCTCAATGGATGTCGTTCCGTGACCGCACAGAATAATTTCTCCTCAAAATAAACATAGATCATAAAAAAGGGCTAATGATTATTCATCATTAACTTACAAATTACTAAGTCTTATTATAATACATTTACTCAATCTAAATACTCACTATACTTCTTAACCATATAAAAAACAAGTAAAAATGTTTTATTTTTACTAAAATTTTCTTCATTCAAACAAATAGATAAAAACTAATTTCAACATAGAAGTTATATGCTTCAAATCATAGAGTATTAGTGTTATAATTTAAAATAATTAACACCCTATTATAAGTAGTTGAATTTATGAACTTATATTTTATGAGCCATAGATAAATAATTGAAGCAAAAAAGAATGAAAAAATTAGATCAAAATAGTCTAATTCAAAATTAAACATTAAAATTATTAAACTAATTATAATAAATAAATTTAATAATTAAGTATTTTATTTGACCCAATTTTGTTTTAGTACATTTATTTCGGTCACTTTTTGGGTTCTATTTTCAGTGTCCTATCACCGCCGCCGACTCCCCCCAGCCGTTCTGGAAGCTACCGCTGTATTCGCCGATAGTATTTATTTATTTATTTATTTCTATTTCCGATCCAAATCTTCTCTCATCTGATTCAGGCCGCTGTCTTCGTGATCATCATCCATGGCGTTTGCTCAGTTCCTAGGCTCCCCTGTCTCACCGTCATTCCAGTTGTCGGCAGCTGACCGGCACTTAATGCAACGCCCATCATCTCTTCTTGCTCCGCAGGCCGGAATAGCTGGCCACTTCTCCTTAAAGAGAACTCTGCGAAAAGGTAGCTTATCCATTTGGCTGTTTGATCTTTCATTCCCCATGCAATTTCTCTTCGCTCTTCTGTTTTTTTATACTTCTAGGTTTCTTATCTGTTGGCTCTTAGTTGATGGTTTTGGTGAAATTTTGCAAGTGGTGCTCAATGGCTCAAATGCTTCTGAGCATTACTAGGAATTTAATTGAGTGGGATGTAGACCATTTCAAAGATCTATATATTAATTAGGATGGAGGAAACTTCGGAATTTTGTTTGATGGTTTCCCAGATATTGTTATCTTTTTTTGTTGAATGTGTTGCTGTAAGAAGTAGCAGAAAGCCCGCATTTAAAATAAAGGGATGAAATATGAAGGCCGTCCGACCAATCAAATTTGTTGAGGAGCTCCCGTTGAACACCTTTGTCGGTATAGGAAGAATACTATCTTGAAAAGGAAACTTGAAGAAAAACGTTGAAAACTTTGCCTGTATGATTCAAAATTAGGATGAGGTTGCTTTCAATAGACACACTTCTGCTGAATTTACCGTTCTGTAGTGAAGGAATTATAATGTGCGGACTACATACATGGCTCTGTGGCGGATAAAGGAAATAAACAGATGTGTATTCACTTTGAAGTCACCATCTACTCCTAAAATAATGGCGTAAACAATTGGCGCACATATGTGTACTCTTTTACTTCGCACTTAGCTGCAGTACGTAGCCTTCACCCAATAATTTCTTCACTGCAGTGTCACTAGAAGCCTGTCTATGGTAATGACATAAGTTAGCAGATGGTTTCTAACTAAAGGATGTTCTCTATTATATTCAATGACAATAATAAAAAGGTATTTTGTAAAAGAGGAAACCCACTAATTAATTCAACTAAGGTGGATAAACTTCACTCTTAAGACGACTTGTTTGAACTTGTGAACTCATCAAGCTTTCTTTTTCAACTGGTTTGTTACAAATATAACTAATTTTTTAGGATTAAAATAATCTTACTTAAAGTCAACTAATCTTCTTGCATGAATGAACCACCTCAAGGTGAGCTTGCTCATACTACCCGATTGCTTTGCGTTCAGCAAAAGATAGTGCATGTATAAGTGGGTTATCAAGAGGAGGGGAAGGTGACGTGAGTGTGGAGAAGAGTATTATATTTCATTTCATAATGTTGTGTTGTTATATTGTTTTATTTTTTGCAAAATAGGTAAGTTTGAAATAGATTTTCAAGATTATGAAGCCATGAATTTGCATTTGCTATTTAGGTTTATTTATTTATTTTTGACATGTAAGACTTTTTTTAAAAGCAATGCCAAAGAAAGGGATTATCAAACATGTCCTAATAATTAGGCATAGATGTTGCAGGGGAGGCGATATAGAATAAGATTTAATTTAATGTCATTACTCATTTTGTTTCTTAATCTTGTTCTTCTCTTAAAGTTTCATTTGAATTGCTTGATCTTTTTTTTTTTATTTGCCCTTAGTGGAGAGAGAATGAATTGTGAGAGAGCTAGGGTGTTTTAGGGTGAAATGACATAGAAATTAGAAAGCTAGCTTAGGGGAAGGCTTGGTAATTTTGTATGAAAATTGAAACTCACTCAATAATCAATTGGTGGCTTGTAAATATTTAGCTGAAGAATGTTGCAAGATGGGTTTGAATCTTCAAGTTCTACTTTGAGAACCAATGAGCATATTGATTGAGGTAGAGCTCTTTAGTGCTTCTTTATGCATATATATACACATGCGTGTTAAGTATGTGTGTGTGACATCTCATCGAGGAATTTAGACATTCCTTTTGGAGATATATTTTTTGCTGAAAAAGAACTATTAAGTAAAATGGAATACAATGTAAAGTGAATATAGTGCATCATAGATATCTAGAGTTGTTTAGTTTAGTGTAAAGCAAATGTAGGAGATCACATATTTATGTTTGGTTTGAAGAAAAATGAATTCAATGTATTGCTTGGCAGTGGTGCCCATCATTGGCTGGCACAATTCTGACGTTATTCATTCATTCTAGAATGGTGGTCACCATGTTGAGGTAGTTGAATTTGCATAAGAGCAAGGGGTTGACATATAGAGATTTTTGGTTGTGATGAATGCACAATATAGATATATTGAGTCAACTTGGGTATCCTTAGTGTTACTTTGTCGTTCAAAGTTATCATAGTAGTTCATGGCTGGATACATTGCATGCCGTCATAGTTAATCTTGTCAATGGGATGGTGAATATAAAAGGGCTTTCTCAAGAAAGTATTAACATTGTAGGAGTGCCTGTGAAGAGGTTTGGAGCTGATTGTTAGTTATGCCTGAACGAGAAAGGCTGTTTGGAAGCATAGAACTTGTACAATCTTTGTTTCTGCGGTTCTCAATGTTCATCCACAGATCTAAATTATTTGCTTTAATTACTTATTCTGATTTATTTTTCAACTACTTCTCGACTAAATTTTCAGTGAGGGCTGGGCAACAAGAATCTGGTGTTAGTTTATCTGCTGATGCTTTTGCAAACATCAAGCATGTTCTTCTTCCAATTACAGATCGGAATCCTTATCTTTCAGAGGGAAGCAGACAGGTTCTTTCTCACGCTTCCTACATGACCTTAAGATAGAAGAGTGTTAATTATACTTAAGATAGTTGCAATCTTTTTCTTTTTTCTTTAATTTATTTTTATGAACCTTGGTGATTAGTTCTATGTTTCCTTATGCTAAAAACTTGTATTATAAGGAATGCTATGGATAAACAAGTTATTTTCTGAATTGATTTTTTAGCTATTGCATATTATATATTTAAGTCCTTTCCTTACCATGTGCTATATGACATCCTGCTGCTTAAATTTTATGTCTAACTTGATCAATTTGAACATCTTTTAGATGATGTGCTCTATCAGTTTCCAAATGCTCAACATCTTCCATTCTGATGCTTCAATTTTTTTTTAAAAAAATTATTTTACATTTGCTTTGCTTTCCAAATATCTGCATACTATAATTTTGCTGTGTGCGGAAACATGCAATAGAAACCCTTATCATGTGCGTGCACTTCCTCCACCGTTCACTATTATGTTAATGGTTAACTTGTCCATGCTTATGAGTTGCGGGAGAGTTGCAACAAGTTAAATTTATACAACACAACACAATATTACAAAAGAAAGCCTAAACTATAAGATGCACCAATTTAGCTCAGTATTCCCTGCATTTGTGCTATCTAGATTAACTCTTATATTGCAAAACGGGATGACTAAGTATATTTTAGTTATTAAAAGTCATGCTTTTTAAAACCAAATGAATTATTTGGGTGTAGAATTTTTCTGTACCTTCCTGACAAGGCACATAGTGATGATCTGCTGCTATCATAGTCTGTTTCTGGAATATTTCTATGACTAAACAAATGTGCACTGGTCATCTGGCTTTAATTATAGTTAGAACAGTTTTAACATTACTACATCCTGTATGCTGTAACTCCCACCAGATTAGAGTGATAAGTTTCTTTTCACTCTATAGGCTGCAGCAACCACTGCTTCTTTGGCAAAAAAGTATGGAGCAGACATTACAGTGGTTGGTAAGCTGATCAAACCTTAATTTTGACTCTTTTCTGTTTATTTTTACATTTAGTGTTTGAGAGCTGTTCTAGGGAAAGGTACATATAATTGCAGGCTTTAAAAGTTAATAATTTGATATTGCTTTACAGTTATTGACGACAAACCAAAAGAATCTATCCCAGATCATGAATCTCAGTTGTCTAGCATTCGGTGGCATCTTTCTGAAGGTACAATTCTTTGGATCCAATCAACATTAAAAAAAGAAAGAAAGAGAACTACAAAAAAGAAAGCCTTACGTTTGACAAAAATCCTAGTAGGAATTCCTTGCATAAATTATATGGACAATTCCTCAAAAAAAATTGCTCGGGACAGCTTTCTTACTGCTTCTTAAAGCAGATTTTTAGTATAAAAAATTTATTTGTCGCACTAAAAAATTGCTTTAAGAAACAGTAAAAAAGCAGTCCCTCACGAAGCCTAAGGCTTCTTTTGGGACGGCTTTCTTATTGCTTCTTGAAGTAGCTTTCTAATACAAAAATTATTATTTTTTCTACTAAAAAGCTGCTTCAAGAAGCAGTAAGAAATCCATCCCAAACGAAGCCTAAGTCTATACTGATTGAGATTTGATGTTGGATTCTAGACAAAGTTGATCTGTAAATAATATTTTTTGACTTGGGTAGAAGTTCATTCCCTAGAATAAATAAATCTTGATATTTTTAAGAATTCAGGTGTTATTTTAATTTTTAACGTCCGAAATAATGCCTTAATCTTTAGAAGAGACTCAGGCTTCGTTTGGGACGACTTTTTTATTGCTTCTTAAAACAGAATTTTAGTATAAAAATTTAAAAAATGATAAAAAAAGTCGTCCCAAGCGAAGCTTTATCTTCCACATACATGAATTTCGATGCAAATAAGGGTCCATAAGGTGCGTTTTGAGGCATTCGCCATCGAAACTCTCCGAGGAAATCCTTATAGGAATGCAATCAATTTGCATCGAAATTTAAAAATGTTTAAGAACAATTTTTTGTTGTCGTAAATAATGTAACAATTAGCTTTAGTTGAAAATTTCAGCATTTATTATTACAATAATTCCTCATTGTTGCTGATATTTTATTTATCGTGTGTTTATTTTAATTATTCTCTTCATATGTTTATATATAAGCACATATTTGCTTATATGAGTAAAAATTTAATCCTTCTATACCTTCTATAACTTTCTACTAGAGATTGATATTTATTTTCAGATATGAAAATTGATTTAAGTTTTTTTTTTTTTTCCTTCTTTTGTACAGGCGGATTTTCGGAATTCAGACTTCTGGAACGACTGGGAGAAGAAAGGAAGCCAACTTCTGTGATCGGTGAGGTTGCTGATGACTTAAATCTAGATTTGGTAGTTTTGAGCATGGAAGCAATCCATTCAAAACATGTTGATGGCAACTTATTAGCAGAATTCATCCCCTGTCCTGTATTGCTCCTGCCACTTTGACCTGCCCTGTTTATTACTTGTTTCAATTCTCTTTTCTTTTGAATCATTTACAAGGAAAGCTTCCTTACCCTTTCAAATCCAACAAGACAGACACTATTAGCAGAGGTTATGTCGCTCCAGGCTTCCCAAATCTGTCTTATAGAACTGAAGTTGTGGCCTTATAATAAGCTATTTCCAGATTATTCTGACATGTCAATTGATCATCAATTCTTCATTTTTGTCCAGGAGTCAAATCTGGAGGAAAGACTCAAGTTGGTTAAAAACTAGATGGAATGTATATATAATATATTAGGAGAATCTGCTAAATGTTGATTTCTATATGCATCTGATTCAAGTGTGAGCATTATTGTGGCAACACTTTATTTTAGTGGCACATTAGTAAGATCCAAGTCACATAAAAAGACTTGGTTTGGTCACATAAAACGGTGGCCTTCCGATGACCCGGTTAAGAGAATAGAGGTATTAGATTTGACTTATGTTAAGAGAGGTAAAGGCAGACCTAAAAAGACTTGGTTAGAAAATATTAAGAATGACTTTTCTTTATTAGATTTAAACGAGAATTTGACTTTTAATAGGACTTAATGGAGGAAAAATGATTCATGTAGCCGACCCAACGTAGTGGGATAAAGGCTTGATGATGTTGTTGTTATTAGTAAGATCCAAGTCACAGACATTGGTTTTCTTGGTGAGATGTGGCTGTGGGAAGGAAAATGCTTGGTGTAGACTAAGGGTGCAACAGCCCGACGATACCCCCACCAACAACGTAAGGTGTAATAGAGAAAACAAACATTCTTAATTCTCAACATTTAATGCTTTTAATCATTTTCATGTATATTCTGTCTACAACATAGCACATTATTTAAATACATGGAAGCATCTACAAAGTTTAACTTTATCATAAATATCATTACAGAGCCGTTAAGAAATTCAAAACAATATAATGATAAATTGTGTACATATCTCTGTTGTAGACTTAAATGCAACACTAATATTGCTCAGTATAGCTCGGTATAATTCGGTATTGGGTCTTCACGTGTTGGTATTCTTCGTTATTGTTTGGTATTGCTCTGTATTTGCTTGGTATTTCTCATTTTTTGACGCGATTTGGCCTCCGACCGGACGTTCCTCTAGGTCTGGTCGGAGGACGTAATAATTGTTCGTGAATTTGACACCTCGTACCCTTTTTCGTTTATAAATTTCCTGTGCAATTCATCTCTCCGTTTCTATAAATTATACCTGCAGTAAATTGCGTCAAAATAGTTTACCTCGTAAACATTTTCTCCTCTTCTCATATACCAATTAAATTACTACATTTGGGCGTAATCTTATTTAGAAATTTTTATCATTATATTTGAAATTCTATAAAACAACTGAAAACTTTATAATACAATCAAATTACTTAACTTAATTTCTCTCTCTTCTTCTTCCTCTAACTTTCCCTCTTAATCCTCCTAAATCAACAAATCTCTCTTACAACAATCCACTCCCATGGCCTATTTTACTCCATGTTTTGCACATCTACTTAGGGCTGCAAGCGAACCAAACATTTGACAAGCCACTCGTTGCTCAGTTCGATTAAAAGCTCGTTTGTGATCGTTTAATTAACTAAACAAATAAACTTGAATAGCATTTTAAGCACTCGATCCTTAAATAAACAAGTTTGAACACTAATGTGTTCGATTCATTTTTGTTCACGACAATATTATTTGAAGCTCATGAACAAGCTCGACATTAAGCTCGATAAGAAGCTTGATAAAAACTTGATAAAAATATATTCATATAGATTAATCATATTTTCATTTTAAATAGACATCTTCTTTTATCACAAATGAATTTCATTTAATTTTATACCTTCAATTGAATGAATTTGTTTATGAATAAGTGACATTTTACATTTATCCATATTTGCTAGATTGTTTGTTTAAGATGTTTGTGAACAAATTTAAGGTTTATTTGTTCAATAAATTATTTGCTAAATATGTTCACAAACATAGCTCATTAAGATTTGTTTGTTCAAAGCTCGATAAGCACTAAACGAACCGAACATGAATCAAATATGAACACCGATAAATTAAACGAACCAAACATGAACACAAACAATAAAGATCGAATCAAACATGAATTGAACTTGAACAAGGTAATAATAAACAAACTCAAACATGAACACTCACATACGCTGCTCGACTCAATTCGTTTGCAGCCCTACATCTACTCCAATCCATGATTCACAAGTCGTCTACTCCACTCCCCCACTTCCTCTGTTGCCAATAACACTCCTAATACAGACCATAGAGTCCTAATCGTGACAAGATCATAGTCCATTTGGAGAACATTTGTATTACCACAATTGAAGATATAAACCTAGCTCAATTAATGAACTAAGAGAATGTGCTAGCTTTGGTCCAAAATCAAATTGTTTATTAGTTTGCCCAAAAGTAAAATTTGGACTAGTTGGCCCACAGCTCTTGGGACTCTTATCATCATTTAAGAGGCCTCCTGAGCTATTTGTATGGCTTCATCATCATCAATAGCAGGGACGGATCTAGCTTCTTTTTTCATGGTGGGCAAAAATTTTTTTTTGGTGGGGGAGTATAGCATCCCCCCTCACTACTTAGACTACTATGGGGATCCGCCCATGATCAATAGTAAGACAGTATCTTTTCCCATTTGAAATTTGGCACCAAAGCCATACTACTTATAAAGAACAATTATATATGAATCAATCATATCTTAGAGTCTTAAGCTTCGTTTGGGGTGGCTTTTTTCCTGCTTCTTAAAGCTGTTTTTTAATACAAAAGTTAAAAATTTTGTACTATAAAGTCGTTTTAAGAAGCATGAAGAAAGTCGTCCTAAACGAAGCGTTAGACCTCTTAAAAGAGGTCATCCTTGAGCCACTAAGAACATCTATCAAATACAAGAATAAAGTGGCTAGCTTTTATAACTCTATAGTTCAACAACAATAATTGTAATATAGGGACCTTGTTCTCATAAGTTGGAAGAAATAGACAAAGTAAAATGAGAATAAGATCTTTGTTCTTCTCCTTATGTGTGGGAATGCTTCCAATTCCAATAAGTGTATTACATTGAAAATAAGATGGTATGAAAATTGACCTCAAATGAATATTAAGTGTAGTAGTAGAGCCCAACTTCTCTCTTAAGATCATGAGT
Source organism: Dendrobium catenatum (assembly GCF_001605985.2). NCBI lineage: Eukaryota > Viridiplantae > Streptophyta > Magnoliopsida > Asparagales > Orchidaceae > Dendrobium > Dendrobium catenatum. The sequence continues at coordinate 2,775,263 of NW_021320057.1, read as the reverse complement.
TAACTTGAAGGCAAATTTAAGAACCCTATAAGAGTCTTTGTTTGCTATCTTGTTTTTTTTAGAGAGAGAGAGAGAAAGAGAGAGCTTTTGCTCCTCTTCATAAGTATAATAATAGATACCTGATTCACCCACGAGTGAAAATCTACTTGAAGACCGATGAAATTCCGTATAATAATAGTATGAGTTATCAAAATTTTTTGTTTAAAAAGTGGTTGGAGAACATCTATTTTCCCCCTAAGAGAGTAATATCAAAAGCTCCTATCTCAAAGCAAAGAAAAGTGAGGCATGATAATTTTTTTTTTGTACCCTATATTTTTCCTAAAAAAAGTATATTCCTCTCTCCCTTATGTAATTATATGCAAGATTAAAAAATTAATACTAATTAATTCAATCATCACCCTATCAAGCTGATTTCTTACAAATGCATTGATATTCTTCAATATTTTTTTCTATTTATTTTTAGCAAAAATTCAATATGCATTCATCTTCTAATAATCATATTCACTAATTTCTTATTATTCTTATGAAGTCCTTAAATTTTATTTGTAATTATCTCAATATTACATTTAAACTTAGGCTTCTTTTAGAACAATTTTTTTATTATTTTTTAAAGCAATTTTTTTACTAAAAAGTTACTTTAAAAAGCAAGAAAAAATTTGTACCAAATAAAACCTCTAAAACACTGCTTTAATAATCTGAAAAAAAAGTTATCCCAAATGAAGCTTAAGGCCTCGTTTGTTTCGGCTTTATTACGTCGTTTCCGATTCGAACCGCAAAAACATTTAGGTATCTGCTGTTTGTTTACACGCCTTTTCTATAATACATTTTCCTATTACTCCGTAATTCCACCGGTCTGAAAAGGGAAAAAATTCCGCTTACTCCGTCTAGACGAGCTTATGTAGAAAGAGCGGAGGAATCAAACGAGGCCTAAGGCGTCGTTTGGGACGGCTTTTTTATTGTTTTTTAAAAAGGAGTTTTAGTATAAAAATAAAAAAATTTGTACTAAAATTCCGTTTTAGAAAGCAATAAAAAAGCCGTCCCAACCGAAGCCTAAGTCAATTATCATTTTTTTATCACAATTATATTAATTACAAGTCAATTCATATTACTAATATCATAGCATTTGGTGATCTTATTAAGTAAAGCTCATTTATAAAGAAATGCAGCGACAACGATTTGTTGTCAATACTCAATAGTCAATACTATAACAGTGATAAATGATGCCGGGCCGAAACAGATTTTTTCCCCTGTGCGTATCGGCCGAGTCGTTCTCGGCATCGGAATCTTCCACGACAAAACCCTACGCCAAAGGCCCATCGCTGCGGCGGCGGAGCGGGAAGCGAAAGCGCGGTTTCCGGTGGAACTGTCCATTCGCCTAAATCGTCTGCTTTCGCCTCGTCAAAGAAGGCGAGAAGATGCAGTTCATGAAGGTCTTATCGTTGGCCCAACGGTCTCTTCGCGGCCTCCGTCTCCTTCCTCAAAACAGATCCTTTTCGGTATTGGCAACACCGGCTGTTGATGAAGATCTCAAGAGTGAGGTCGTTTTCTTAATATCCGATTTACTGTTCTTCAATACTTAGCTGTTTCTCTCATTTTGCTCTAACTTTACTATAGTTGTTCTCATTGATTGATGTATTTGATTTAAGGTGCTTATTGAAGGGAAAGCTAGCGCCCGTGCGGTGATCCTTAACAGGCCGTCAGCTCTTAATGCGCTCACTACCAACATGGTATTTCATTTGGTTTAATACGTGGCGTTTTTTGTTGTGTGTGTGTGTGTGTTATGCACATAAGCTGTTTGAGGTTTTGACTAGCTGAGAGCAAGCCAGACTGTTATCTCGTTTCATTTTGTTTTTTTTTAAAGGGGCTTCGTTTGAAGAAGCTGTACGAGTCATGGGAAGACAATTCTGATATTGGATTTGTCATGATGAAGGTAGCATGTTGTTAGTTGGAACCCATCTGTTGTTTCCTTTTTTTCTCCTACATTTATGTAACCTGCAAGGCTTTGAGTGTTATGCATATAATTTCCCCTCATTTATAATATAAATGATTAATGATTTCTTTCGCCAAAGTAATAAAATGAAATTCTTTTAACCTGAACAATAAAAATTAAATGATATTTTTTGGCTTCAAAGGGAAGTGGAAGGGCATTCTGTGCTGGTGGTGATATTGTAACTCTTTACCATCTGCTTAACGAAGGTCTGTACCATTCCGCTTTTAATTTTTTCTTTTTTCTGGTTGCTATGTATTTTTGCTTAAGAAATCTGTTGAAGTTCCATCTTATGCTAAGTAAGGATTTATTAGTTTAATGTGTATTTCAAGGGTTCTTTTTTAATTTTCATACTTTGTGAAGTTTCCAATTTCATGCCCATTCTTTAGTCACTAGAAATATGAAAAGATGATTTGATAATCTGTTTCAGTTCATCTAGAATCTTAACCTATTGCCATATTTCGCGTAGAACAACAAGTTGAATTAACTCAGCAATTAATGAGCAAATTCTAAAACCTAGAGGTTAAAGAGGAAAGTATTTCTTGTATTATCGGTTGCACAAAAAGCTCAGATTTTTTTATCTGTGAAATACTATTGTTGTTCATAAAGATGTAGCACTGGTGATCTTTGTCATACAAGAGCCAATGATATATGTTGAATTAACTAGTGGTTGTAACTTCTAGAAAGCAAAAATAATTAGCAATAGCATATGAAAAAAACCAAGTTTTTGATATTAGAGAAGCCAATCAGACATGGAAAGTCCACATTTGAATCTAAAAATTCAATGTGAAAGAAAATGAGTATGGGGGTAAGTAAAAGAGAGGCCTATGACATAGGGTCTGATTGTTTGCACTAGAGTGTCATATTTGCTGTTTTTTTTTTTTTTTTTTTTTTTTACACCCTCCTTTTTTTTTTTTTCTGCTTTACATCGATCATTTTCTTCTATTACCGATATACCTGTTTCTTAGGTTCCTTGTAGCTTTTGTTTAACTGTTTGTCTGGCATTACTATACCTTTTAAATATCAATTGTAATCATTATCATTTTTTTTTTTCATTTGTGTGAGACAAGTAGAGTGAAGATTGACTGCTCTGCAATTATGAATGGTTGGTTTATTCCTTTTTACAAGTTGTAATGAGTCTAATGACGACTAAATTCTTTTGATGTTAGCTGTTTGACGTTGGACCAAGGTTGTTGTTATTACTTATGTTCTCCTTGGACCTTAAAATATGCAGGAAAGGTGGAAGACTGCAAGGATTTTTTCAGGCACTTGTATACATTTATTTACATATTAGGCACCTATCTGAAACCACATGTGAGTTTATATCTTAGCAATTCATGCGTTGAAGTTTGATATTTCTATTTGTAAAATTATTATATTTATTAACTTGAATTTGTTTTAACAAATAGTTTAATTGTTGACATAATCTTTAACACAAGGTTAGGACACTAACTTACTACTATTATATGGTGATGCAATTCATGCATTGAGAATTATAGTATTAGAAAAAAATTTGATTTATTATATTTTTATTGGTGGGGATATGAGCTATTATTATACTTCAAATGATGCTTAGGCAGTTAGGCTAATGACACTATATTCTACAAATGCTTTTGATAGAAGAAAAAAGACATAACTTTAAGCCCTTTATTTTATGAGGTGCCAATTTTCTTAGGGTCAGTGCATTGATCATTTTGTTATTGGCATGCTGCCAAATTTCATGGTCACCATAGATTGGCTAAGTCCCATTCAAGGCTCTAATGCGTCTTCCAATCAATAATTTTGATTTTCGTACAAGAGATGGCATGGTGGGGATATTATTGTTGTCAATGTAATTGCCCAATATTAACAAAGCCATTAGATTTGGAGCAACATATGGTGCTAAATCACATGGTTGTTAGGTGGAGCCAATGTCACAACTATTTTGTACCATAATTTTGTCTCCTAACTTTCACTTTGTTTGCAACTCTTAGTAATGCTGCTTAAAATTATTTTATCAAGGTAGGATCTTAATTCATGCTAATTGTGTATAAAATAAAATAGTTCGTATATAATTTCATGTTGTGTATTGTTAAAAATTTGGGTCGAGATAAGTCCTGGTTCAAATCAACATAAAAATATTGACCTGGATTAATATTTTTTTAATGAAAAACTCATATTAAATTGTAATGTTTTAAAAGTTTTCGTGCCTAAATCATGTAATTATGTTCAAATTTAATGATCTTGTCCATTTCAGGTCGGGTTGATGCTTACCCGTCATGACATAAGTGTTTTTTGTGTTGTCTAATTGGAGTTGGGTTCAGGTTGGGACTTTGTATTTTCTTAGTAAATATATCTAGATCGAGTTGATTATATTTTTCTCAGGTCATTTTAGGGTTAAAATCGATCCCAACTCAAAACCTAAATTATCACCCTTAGTTTCATGCCATCTCACCCAAGATGTCTAATTTTAAAACGTCGTTTGGTTGAATGAACTAAAATAAAAGAATATTACATTCATAATTTAATAATCAAATTATTGTTCTTTCTTAGAAATATCTTTAATGATGGCATTAGAAGTAAAGCATAAAATATATGTATATTCTAATAAGATTAAGTTATCTTTTATTAGAATTTTGGCCTTTCGTTAATTTTAATATATATTTTTTGTTTTATTTGTAGCTTAATTATTTTTTCTTTGTTTTAAAAGAAAACATTAAGATTAATTTAAAAATTTTATAATTGACTGTGTTCTTTAGTATTTTTTTAATTTTTTTTCCAAACAAATTATTATTTTTATTTTTATTGGTCATAACATAGGAAACACTTGGATTTCCAAGTGTTTCTCACCAAAATCGGTTAGATCCAAGATGAAAACTGCTGTCCACAGCAGTAAAACAGCCAAAAACAGTAGAAAACAGGGGAAATCTGATAGAAAAATGAAGAAACAACTTGTATTTTACTAGTAGGCGCAAGGAAAATAGCAAAGATACAAGGATCCTCTATTCGAGAGGAGGATCGCACTCTCCCAATCTCTAGATTTCGATCTAGAGCCCTCACTATCCAAGAAGACAAAGGAAATTCTCACAAAACATGACATAACCCTAATTCCTCTCTTTCTCCCTACTTAATGCATTCTAATTCAAAACAAAAGCAAAAGGACTACTCTACCCCTCCTTCTCCCTCCAAAAACACTTAGCTCATGTTTGAATTGCAAGTGGACCCCACTCCCTGGCTCCCTCTCTCTTCCGCCCGGCCCTGTGTCCGCCTTCGGTAGAACTGGACCGGCTGGGCCGGTCCAGGTGGAGCCGGTCCAAGCTGGACCGGCATAACATAACGCCTGTTAAGGCAGTACTGAAATTATAAAAAAAAAAGCTTTTGAGGTGTGAACATAACACTTTTTTAAGGAGACATTGAACTCACTAACAAATGTAGTGCTTGCAATTGTCTTCATAATGCAACTAAGCAGCAATTCCAAAGCTCTTTCTACGAGCAAATGGAATTTTTGGGGTAGCCTTTTTTTAAATTATATTGAGAACAAATTAAATAGGTGCCCATTTTGGTTGGAACTTCTTTTGAATTTTGCTCCAACAAGGCAACAATCGAAACTCTAGTATCGATAGTTGTAATCACAACTATAAGGAGGATACATGCACTAAAATTTTTAATTTAAGATAAATAGAATTTGTTTCCAATTAATGTTTAACTATGAAAGCTATTGGACCTGATGATATTTCCATTGAGGTGTGGAAATACTTAGGAAATAAAGGAATTTCTTGGCTTACTAAATTTTTTAATAATATTTTGAAGACAAAAAAAGATACCAAATGAGTGAGAATGAGTGTGTTGATTCCTAATTTTAAGAATAAAGGTTATGCACAAGTTTGTGTGAATTATAGAGGAAATAAGTTAATGTGTCATACTTTAAAACTATTGGAGAGTTATGAAGCATAAGTTGCAGCGTGATACTAATGTTTCTCAAAGTCAATTTGGATTCATGTCGAGTAGGTCTACTATGGAAGCTATTCATTTATTGAGAGGTTTGATGGAGAAATATAGAGAGAATAAGGAGGATCTACATATGATATTTATTATTTTAGAGAAAACATATGACAAAGTTCCAAGAGAAATGCTTTGGAGAGTTCTAGAAAAGAAAGGGGTTAATAATGCTTATATTCAAGTCATTAAGGATATGTATGCAGGAGCTGTTACTTGTGTTTTCCTATTTCAGTTGGATTACATTAAGGATCGGCCCTAAGTCCATATATTTTTTCTTTAGTCATGGATATTCTCACTAGACATTTGCAAGAGGTTGTACCCTAGTGTATGCTTTTGGCTAATGACATTCTTCTTGTTGATAAGCTAGAGAGGGGGTTGAAGATAAACTTAAATTATGGAGCTCAACCTTAGAGTCTAAAGGCTTTCATTTGAGTAGATCTAAAACATAATATATTGAGTGTAATTTTAGTAATAATTAGATCTAGTGGGGGGATTATGAATTTAGGTGATCAAGTCATTAATAAGAGTACACGTTTTTTATACTTGGGCCTATTGTTCAGAGTGATGGTCAAATAGAGGGGGATATTATTAGTAGAATTCAAGTTGGATGGTTGAAGTGGAGCAATGCATCGGGCTTGTTGTGTGACAGAAAAGTCCACCTCAAACTTAGGAAAATTTCTACAAAATGGAGGTTAGATTTTTTTTTTTAATTTTTAATTTTATTTATTTATTTTCAAAATGGAGGTTAGATTTGCAATGCTTTATGGTGCAGAATGTTGCCATTATAAGAGAAGTATAATATTAAGTTAAGTGTTGCAGAGATGAGGATGCACAAGTGGATGTGTGGCTTTCCTCTTAGAGACAGGATACAAAATGAGCATATACGCGAAAAGGTTGGAGTAGCTCCAGTGGAAGATAAGATTAGAGAGAGTGCCTTAGATGGTCACCTAAAACGACGGCCATCCGATGACCCGGTTAGGAAGTAGATGTATTATATTTGACTTACAAGAAAGATAGAGTTAGACCTAAAATGAGTTGGTTAGAAAATATTAGAAATGACATTTCTTTATTAGATTTAAATGAGAATTTAACTCTTAACAGAGCAAAATGGATAAAAAAGATTCATGTAGCCAACCCCACAGTGGGATGAAGACTTGATGTTGTTGTTATTGTTGTTTGAAACCTACTGAAGTAATTATGCCAAGATATATAAATATTTTTATAAGGAAACCCATCAATGAAGTTTCATTCATATATATTTTGGCATACCATTTTATTGTTCTGAATTAAATTAGATAGTTTTTCTATGCAAGCTCTTTAGAAAACGTTTCCTGGTTTAACAATTCATACTTAAAACTCTTTCATAACCAACTTATAAGATGTCATTCCTCTTTAAGCTTGGTTATCGGCTCAAATTTTGCATGTAGGGGTTATCGCTATGTCCGACTCTAATTTTAGATAAAAAAACACATTAAACATGATTTTCAGCTTGCGGTTACATGTCAAAGCGTGTCAAAGGCACACCCATCTCCAATACGAGCACAAAAGTTTTTTTTTTTGAAGTGTAATACTTCATAGATAATGCAGCAACTAGTAAGTTACAAAGTGGCATACTTACTTTTGATAATTGTACTCGATTGTTTTAACTAAGATATTCAATTCTATTGTAACATTTACTAGATATAGATATTTGTGATTTACCCATCTGTTTTAATGCCTGTTATATACTTGTTAATCTAAAGTGTTGGTCCATGTTCATTTTACTCAATGCAGGTGGCTATATTGGATGGTATAACCATGGGAGGTGGTGGAGGTGTGTCAATTCCTGGAACATTTCGTATTGCAACAGATAAAACAGTATGCTATATCATCTCTAAACCTTTTGATCTTTTTAATTAACCTTACTATGCTTATTATCATAATTTTGGTAACAAGGATCATTTTCTTTAATAAGAATATGAGTGTTCCAATGTTAGAAACATTCATTAATTTAGAATGTTATTTATATCATAGAAAACATGGATCTTCATATGACTATCACTTGCATGTTAATCACAGTATCAAATGGCGTAACCTGTTGACATTGGCACTTCCTGGTTTATTTGAGTTCACATCTAGATTCATTTGATTAACCTGGCAAAGCTTAAACTTCAAACTACTAGCAGATAAATTTTTTACTTATGCTAGCTTTTCTTTTTAATGAACCCAATGGAATAACTCCGTCTCTTAACGAGCTTATACTAGAGAAAGACCCCAACCGAATAGGCGCTAAAAGGTGTTTGAAATATCTTATTTGAAAATGAATATGATTTATAATTATTATTACTATGATTCTTTTATTCTTGGGGCATTTATATGCATATCGCTAAATTCTATGCTATTTGTACATTTAATTCCAAAATCTTCTTCTATACTCCTATACCATCTTGCCACAAAATGCCAAGTAAGACAAACCTTATGGGTTAACCGGATGGTATATTTTTGGTATTTATAAGACTAGATAGTATAGGAGTAAATAAGCGTATTTAGGTTTTAACCATGTAACTAGCATAGAATTCAGTGGTATGTATGTAAATGCTCGATTATTCTTTTTTCCATGATAATTTTGTGTGTAACATTTCTACTGCACAAGTACGCAGCGTAGAGTTCTTGAGAAATATTAACCACATCAATATTATTTTTAATTGGATGAATATTTCTTAAATGATAAGACAACTAAATATATGTAGACCATTGTCTTGGTACTAAGGGTTATTCTCAATAGTTTTTACTTATTAATTACTTGGATGGAAAGCTGATCATAGTTGGATTTGAATGTACTGTTGATCAGAACACTTTTTAATATTTCTTCCTTTTATGTGTCTCAAGATTATCATATATTTCTTAATTTATCTTTCATGGAAAGAGTATTCTAGCATTAAATCTCAATTAAATGCGCCTTGGATACTGGAGTGGTTGCTTCCGGAAAACTCCTAATTTTTTAAGAAATTTTGTTAAAATTTTCTCAAGAAAAATATGTTTAGTGTTC